>NC_081566.1:17216409-17217488 GCF_022355385.1 Mustela nigripes
TTGACTTCTTCTTTGCCGATTTGGATGCCTTTAATTTCCTTTTGTTGTCTGATTGCTGAGGCTAGGACCTCTAGTACGATGTTGAATAGCAGTGGTGATAATGGACATCCCTGCCGTGTTCCTGACCTTAGCGGAAAAGCTTTCAGTTTTTCTCCATTGAGAATGATATTTGCGGTGGGTTTTTCATAGATGGCTTTGATGATATTGAGGTATGTGCCCTCTATCCCTACACTTTGAAGAGTTTTGATCAGGAAGGGATGCTGTACTTTGTCAAATGCTTTTTCAGCATCTATTGAGAGTATCATATGGTTCTTGTTCTTTCTTTTATTGATGTGTTGTATCACATTGACTGATTTGCGGATGTTGAACCAACCTTGCAGCCCTGGAATAAATCCCACTTGGTCGTGGTGAATAATCTTTTTAATGTACTGTTGAATCCTATTGGCTAGTATTTTGTTGAGTATTTTCGCATCTGTGTTCATCAAGGATATCGGTCTATAGCTCTCTTTTTTGGTGGGATCCTTGTCTGGTTTTGGGATCAAGGTGATGCTGGCCTCATAAAATGAGTTTGGAAGTTTTCCTTCCATTTCTATTTTTTGGAACAGTTTCAGGAGAATAGGAATTAGTTCTTCTTTAAATGTTTGGTAGAATTCCCCCGGGAAGCCGTCTGGCCCTGGGCTTTTGTTTGTTTGGAGATTTTTAATGACTGTTTCAATCTCCTTACTGGTTATGGGTCTGTTCAGGCTTTCTATTTCTTCCTGGTTCAGTTGTGGTAGTTTATATGTTTCTAGGAATGCATCCATTTCTTCCAGATTGTCAAATTTATTGCCGTAGAGTTGCTCATAGTATGTTCTTATAATAGTTTGTATTTCTTTGGTGTTAGTTGTGATCTCTCCTCTTTCATTCATGATTTTATTTATTTGGGTCCTTTCTCTTTTCTTTTTGATAAGTCGGGCCAGGGGTTTATCAATTTTATTAATTCTTTCAAAGAACCAGCTCCTAGTTTCGTTGATTTGTTCTATTGTTTTTTTGGTTTCTATTTCATTGATTTCTGCTCTGATCTTTATGATTTCTCTTCT
>NC_081566.1:17217498-17251886 GCF_022355385.1 Mustela nigripes
CCTGCTGGGCTTAGGGTTTCTTTCTTGTTCTTTCTCCAGCTCCTTTAGTTGTAGGGTTTGGTTGTGTACCTGAGACCTTTCTTGTTTCTTGAGAAAGGCTTGTACCGCTATATATTTTCCTCTCAGGACTGCCTTTGTTGTGTCCCACAGATTTTGAACCGTTGTATTTTCATTATCATTTGTTTCCATGATTCTTTTCAATTCTTCTTTAATTTCCCGGTTGACCCATTCATTCTTTAGAAGGATGCTGTTTAGTCTCCATGTATTTGGGTTCTTTCCAAACTTCCTCTTGTGGTTGAGTTCTAGCTTCAGAGCATTGTGGCCTGAAAATATGCAGGGAATGATCCCAATCTTTTGATACCGGTTGAGTCCTGATTTAGGACAGAGGATGTGATCTATTCTGGAGAATGTTCCATGTGCACTAGAGAAGAATGTGTATTCTGTTGCTTTGGGATGAAATATTCTGAATATATCTGTGATGTCCATCTGGTCCTGTGTGTTGTTTAAGGCCTTTATTTCCTTGCTGATCTTTTGCTTGGATGATCTGTCCATTTCAGTAAGGGGAGTGTTAAAGTCCCCTACTATTATTGTATTATTGTTGATGTGTTTCTTTGATTTTGTTATTAATTGGTTTATATAGTTGGCTGCTCCCACGTTGGGGGCATAGATATTTAAAATTGTTAGATCTTCTTGTTGGACAGACCCTTTGAGTATGATATAGTGTCCTTCCTCATCTCTTATTATAGTCTTTGGCTTAAAATCTAATTGATCTGATATAAGGATTGCCACTCCTGCTTTATTCTGATGTCCATTAGCATGGTAAATTTTTTTCCACCCCCTCACTTTAAATCTGGAGATGTCTTCGGGCTTAAAATGAGTTTCTTGCAGGCAACATATAGATGGGTTTTGTTTTTTTATCCATTCTGATACCCTGTGTCTTTTGATTGGGGCATTTAGCCCATTAACATTCAGGGTAACTATTGAGAGATATGAATTTAGTGCCATTGTATTGCCTGTAAGGTGACTGTTACTGTATATGGTCTCTGTGCCTTTCTGATCTACCACTTGTAGGCTCTCTCTTTGCTCAGAGGACCCCTTTCAATATTTCCTGTAGAGCTGGTTTGGTATTTGCCAATTCTTTCAGTTGTTGTTTGTCCTGGAAGCTTTTAATCTCTCCTTCTATTTTCAATGATAGCCTAGCTGGATATAGTATTCTTGGCTGCATGTTTTTCTCGTTTAGTGCTCTGAAAATATCCTGCCAGCTCTTTCTGGCCTGCCAGGTCTCTGTGAATAAGTCAGCTGCCAATCTAATATTTTTACCATTGTATGTTACAGACTTCTTTTCCCGGGCTGCTTTCAGGATTTTCTCTTTGTCATTGAGGCTTGTAAATTTTACTATTAGGTGACGGGGTGTGGGCCTATTCTTATTGATTTTGAGGGGCGTTCTCTGAACCTCCTGTATTTTGATGCTCGTTCCCTTTGCTATATTGGGGAAATTCTCCCCAATTTCTCTCCAGTATACCTTCTGCTCCCCTCTCACTTTCTTCTTCTTCTGGAATCCCAATTATTCTAATGTTGTTTCATCTTATGGTGTCACTTATCTCTCGAATTCTCCCCTCGTGGTCCAGTAGCTGTTTGTCCCTCTTTTGCTCAGCTTCTTTATTCTCTGTCATTTGGTCTTCTATATCACTAATTCTTTCTTCTGCCTCATTTATCCTAGCAGTGAGAGCCTCCATTTTTGATTGCACCTCATTAGTAGCTTTTTTGATTTCAACTTGGTTAGATTTTAGTTCTTTTATTTCTCCAGAAAGGGCTTTATATCTCCTGAGGGGGTTTCTCTAATTTCTTCCATGCCTTTTTCAAGCCCGGCTAGAACCTTGAGAATTGTCATTCTGAACTCTAGATCTGACATATTACCAATGTCTGTATTGATTAGGTCCCTAGCATTCGGTACTGCTGCTTGTTCTTTGTTTTGTGGTGAATTTTTCCGCCTTGTCATTTTGTCCAGATAAGAGTATATGAAGGAGCAAGTAAAATACTAAAAGGGTGGTAACAACCCCAGGAAAATATGCTTTAACCAAATCAGAAGAGATCCCAAATTGTGAGTGGGGGGAAAGGGGATAAAAAGAGGTTCAAAAAGAAAGAAAGGAAAGAAAGAAAAAAAAAGAAAAGAAAAGAATTAAAAAAAAGAAAACGAATAAAGAAAAATATAAAAAAGAAAAAATATATATATTAGATAAACTAGTTAATAAACTTTAAAAAGGGTAAAAATTTAAAAAAAAATAGTAGAAGAAGAGAAAAATAATGAAAAAGAAAAAAATTAAATTAACTGCAAGACTAAAAAAAAATCACAGGGAGAAAGCCATGAGTTCCGTGCTTTGCTTTCTCCTGCTCTGGAATTCTGCTGCTTTCCTTGGTATTGAAACCGCACTCCTTGGTAGGTGAACTTGGTCTTGGCTGGATTTCTTGTTGATCTTCTGGGGGAGGGGCCTGGTGTAGTGATTCTCAAGTGTCTTTACCGCAGGCGGAATTGCACCGCCCTTACCAGGGCCCGGGCTGAGTAATCCGCTCGGCTTTGCTTTCAGGAGCTTTTGTTCCCTGAGCGCTGTCCGTAGAGTTCCGGAGGACGGGAATACAAATGGCGGCCTCCTGGTCTCCGGCCCAGAGGAGCCGAGAGCCCAGGGCCCCACTCCTCAGTGCGCCCTCAGAGAACAAAGCCCAGTGACTCCCGTATGCCTGACCTCCGGCCGCGCTCCAAACTCACCGAGCCTGCGACCGGTTCAAGGTAAGCCCGAGCTGTGAGCTTACTGTCGGCTCTGTCTCTGTGGCCGGCTTCCCCGTTCCAATACCCACAAGCTCTGTGACACTCAAGACACCCCCGATCCTTCTGTGACCCTGCGGGACCTGAGGCCACGCTGACCCCGTGTGGGCTTCGCCCCTGTTTAGCCTCTGGAGCGATGTCCCTCAGCGGAACAGACTTTTACAAGTCCTGATTTTGTGCTCTGTTGCTCCGCCGCTTGCCGAGAGCCGGCCCCTCCCCCGGGGTCTATCTTCCCGTCGCTTTGGATTCACGTCTCCGCCAGTCCTACTTTTCAGACAGTGGTTGTTTTTCTGTTTCCAGAATTGCTGTTCTTCTCTTTGATCTGCCAATGGATTTGCAGGTGTTTGTAATCTTTAGATAAGCTATCTAGCTGATCTCCTGCTAGCTGAAGTAGTCTCAGCCTGCTACTTCTCCGCCATCTTGACTCCTCCCCAATAATTTCCTTCTTAAATAACTTAAAAATAATTTCTTTAGTCAACAAAAAGAATGTCATAAATGATGGTTAGTATTTTCCAACCTATATGTCCTGGACAGAGATTCCCAGAGCCATCTTACAAAACAAACAAACAAAAAAAAACAAAAATTCTTATTTCTAAGGAGCCAGGGGGTGGGAGGTTGGGGGAACCAGGTGGTGGGTATTAGAGAGGGCAAGGATTGCATGGAGCACTGGGTGTGGTATAAAAAACAATGAATACTATTACACTGAAAAGAAATTAAAAAATTAAAAAAAAAATACTTTGCACTATACATAGCCTCTTGGAGAGTCACTATGTATACTGACACATCAAAGTCCTGGAGAAGTCTGCAGCAAAGGAAGATTTATTTTCTTTTAGAGTTTGGATTTTTCCAAAACCTGTTTGAGCACAGAATCTTTAAAAAAATTTTTTTTAGGTTCCAATATCTGTTGAAATCTCACCAAACTAATATTCCTTGAGGTCTCTTTAAGAAAAGCTAAGTAGGGGCACGTGGGTGGCTCAGTGGATTAAGCCTCTGCCTTCAGCTCAGGTCATGATCTCAGGGTCTTGGGATCAAGCCCTGCATCTCGCTCTCTGCTTCCCTCTCTCTCTCTGCCTACTTGTGATCTCTCTCTCTCTGTCAAATAAATAGAATTTTAAAAAATAATAAAAAAAATCTCTTAAAAAAAAAAGAAAAGCTAAGTAATAATCCATAGTGTGTGTACGTGTGTGTATATCACATCCTCTTTATCCTTTCATCTATGGATGGACATTGGGTTGCTTCTGTCTTGGTTGTTGTAAATAATGCTTCAGTAAACGTAGGGATTTGAGGGGGTGCCTGGGTGGCTCAGTGGGTTAAAGCCTCTGCCTTCAGCTTAGGTCATGATCTCAGAGTCCTGGGATCAAGTCCCAAATAGGGCTCTCTGCTCAGCGGGGAGCCTGCTCCCCGCGCCCCCCCCCCCGCCTATCTCTATGCCTACTTGTGATCTCTCTCTGTCAAATAAATAAACAAAATCTTTGAAAAGAAAACATAAGGATGTAAGTGTCCCTTTGAATTAGTGTTTTTTTTTTTTAAAAGATGTATTTATTTATTTATTTATTTTAGAGACAGAAGTGTGTGCACACAAGCAGCAGGTGGGGAGGAGGGTGCAGAGGGAGAGGGAAAGGGAATCTCAAGCAGACTCCATGTTAATCAGGGAGACCAATGTGTAACTTGATCCCATGACCCTGGGATCATGACCTGAGCCAAAATGATGAGTCAGACATTCAACCAACTGAGCCACCCAGGTGCCCCTTAAGTTATGCTTTTGTTTTCTTTGGATAAATATCCTGTGATGGAATTACAGGATCATTTGGTATTCCTATTTTTAATTCTTTGAGGAACCTCCATAGTGTTTTCCACAGTGTCTGCACCAGCTTGCATTCCCACCAACAGTGCATGAGCATTCCTTATTCTCTACATCCATTCAAGCCCTTGTTATTTCTTCTGTTTTGGAGTTCAGCCATTCTGACAGGTGTGAGGTAATATTCTTGTACGGTTTTGATTTGCATCTTCCTAATGGTTAGCAATGTTGAGCACATTTTCACATGTTTTGTTGGCCATCTGTATGCCTTCTTTGGAGAAATGTCTGTTCACGTCTTCTGCCCATTTTAAAAATTGTATTATTTGGTGTTTGGTGTTGAGTTGTATAAGTTCTTTATATATTTTGGATACTAACCTCTTATTGGTTGTCATGGGGGATGGGTGAAATAGTTGAAGGAGATTTACATAATTTATCACAAGGAGCACTGAGTAATGTATAGAATTGTTGAATCATTATATTGTACACCTGAAACTAGTATAACATTATATGTTAATTATGCTTGAATTAAAAGTATATTATGTTCAATTAAGGATATTATGATAAAAAACCTTATATCCAAAGAGTTGGGTCTCATGAGACGTAACCAACCCAAAGTTTGCATAAATTAAAAGAAAGAAAACCAGTTATAGACTCTAAATTCCAGAGGAAGCAAGTTGCTGAACAAATCTTAAAGTATTATTCAATAATTTTTTCAATAACTCTATCATAATTTCCAGTGCTTGAGTATTTGTACCAGAGCAATTGAAGCAGAGTCTTTGGTGGTGGGGTCTTGGGCCCTGAAATTTTTGAAAATCCTCTTGGGGAATTCTAATGTGCAGTCAGGTTGAGAGCCATTGACTTAAACTATTATTTCAGAAAAATACTATTTATTCTTGGGAAGTTATACACTTTGTTCAACAGTTACTTGCTGGAAAATTGGGAGAACAAAGAGGCATATTTGCAATTCTTTTTTAAAATTAAATTTAAGGGGCACCTGGGTGGCTCAGTGGTTTAAGCCTCTGCCTTCAGCTCAGGTCGTAATCTCAGGGTCCTGGGATCGAGCCCCACATCGGGCTTTCTGCTCAGCGGGGAGCCTGCTTCCCCCTCTCTCTCTGCCTGCCTTCTGCCTACTTGTGATCTCTCTCTGTCTATCAAATAAATAAATAAATAAAAATCTTTTAAAATTAAATTTAAAAAAATTTTAAATAAACATATAATGTATTTTTAGCCCCAAGGGTACAGGTCTGTGAATCACCAGGTTTACACACTTCACAGCACTCACCATAGCACATACCCTCCCCAATGTCCATAACCCCACCACCCTCTCCCAACCCCACTCTTCCTACAACCTGAGTTTGTTTTGTGACATTAAGAGTCTCTTATGGTTTGTCTCCCTCCCGATCCCATCTTGTTTCATTTATTCTTTTCCTACTCCCCAAACCCCCCACGTTGCATCTCCACTTCCTCATATCAGGGAGATCATATGATAGTTTTCTTTCTCCAACTGACTTATTTCGTTAAGCATAATACCCTCTAGTTCCATCCACGTCATTGCAAATGACAAGATTTCATTTCTTTTGATGGCTGCATAGTATTCCATTGTATACATACACCACATCTTCTTTATCCATTCATCTGTTGATGGACATCTAGGTTCTTTTGTTTATAGCAGCAATGTCCACATATTTGCAATTCTTAATGAAGGGGAATCACAAAAGAGACAGACAAGATCCTGAGTATCTGCACTCACCCTGCTCTGTTCCATGAGTCGTGGATTGCTACTCCCCCCACACTCCCCACCCCTGTGTTTGCCTATCCCCTCCAGATTGCATTGTCCAAACCACTACTGACTCTTCTGCTAAAGTTTTGCCTCCTCTCACCCCCCAGCCCCAAACAGGACTTTATTCTAGAATGGATAATTCGAACTGGAGGACATATACCCCTGGGGATGGGAAGATGAGCTCTTACAGATTGGAAGAGGGGTTTCTAAAACTTGCATGGAGGTTCAGTGGGAAGATATGAGAAAAGGGATAGGGATAGAGGAGGAAAGGACATGCAATATTACCAGTGAAAAGAACCTTCCTCCCTTCCATGAAAGACTCAAGCATTAGAGGGCTTACTTACCCTGTAGGCTGGAGAAAATTCATATATGTTCTTCATTCCTATTGTGTAATTTTCTTTAACCCAATAATTTGGAAAAATCTGCTATACTCAGAGTCTTGTGGCATGATGTTTGAAGAATAAAGGAAAAGGTCAATAGAGGGAAGTTTGCCAGTTCCAAGCCCAGCTTGCACAGTATCCTCAGAGGTGGCTACATGCAGCAGTTCTAAATGGAGAGTATCTGTGGAGTAAACGCAGTCCATGGGGCGGGGGCTGGAAATGTCGAGACAAGCACCTTGAGTGCCCTTGGTGGAAAACACTCTTCCTTCCTCCATCTAATAAGGGAAAGATGACCTTGAAAATAAAAAGTAGAAAAGGGGCCGGGCGGAGGTAGATCTACGTTTGAGCTACAAATGGATGTACTATCATGTATTTATTTAACTTTTTCTCCTTTTTAAACCATATGGTTTGTTTCAAGGTCTTCTTATTACATTACACTGCATGCACATTATGACACATAAATCCTAGCCTGCATCTTGCTCTATTTCCTTAGGTTAAATTCCCCAAAATGGAATTACCAGATCAAAAAACAAGAGATATTTTTAGGGCTGTTGGTATATATTACTACCCAGCCTGCTTAGAAAATTTGTATCAAATTAAACTCTCATTAGCAGTGTACAAGAATGCTCATTTCCCCACGTCTGCCAACACTGGGCATTTTAACTTAAAAATATTTCTTGGTGTTCTTGTTATTTTTGTTTTGATGGTTTCCTTTCTGGATTATTCTCAAAAAGAAAATTTTTCCCCAGTTTTGAGATATAATTGGCATATAACATTGTGTAGTTTTAAGGTAAACAATGAATTGATTAGATATATAGGTATTGTGAAATGTTTACCTCAGTAGCATTAACTAACACGTCCACCACCTCACATAATTACCACTTATTTCTTGTGATGAGGACACTTTAAGATCTGGTCTTTTAGCAACTTCCAAGTATATAACACAGCATTGTTAACTGTAATCACCATGCTGTACATTAGATCTCTAGAACTTACTCATCACATGTATAACTGGAAGATTTTTTAAAAAAAGATTTTATTTATTTATTTGACAGACAGTGATCACAAGTAGGCAGAGAGACAGGCAGAGAGAGAGAGAGGAGGAAGCAGGCTCCCTGCTAAGCAGAGAGAGCCCGATGCAGGGCTCGATCACAGAACTCTGAGATTATGACCTGAGCCAAAGGCAGAGGCTTTAACCCACTGAGCCCCCGAGGTGCCCTAACAGGAATTTTTTTCCCCCATTTCTCTCATTCCCCCAGCTATTGGCAACCACCCTTCTGCTCTATTTCACCTTTTTTAGATTCCATATTTAAGTGAGCTCATACAGTATCTTTCTCTGTCTTGCTTATTTCACTCGGTGTAACGTCCTCAGGGTTCATCCATATAGTTGCAAATGGCAGGATTTCTTTTCTTCTCACAGCTGAGTAATATTCCTGTGTGTGTGTGTGTATGCGTGCCTATATGATTTTATCCATTCATCTGTAGGTGGTTTCCATATCTGGGCTGTTGTGAATAATGCTGCTGTGGACAAGGGGCTACAGATATCTCTTTGAGATCCTGATTTCATTTCCTTTGAATATATACCCAGAAATGGGATTACTGGATCATAGGGTAGTTTTATTTGTAATATTTTGAGGAACCTCCATACCACTTTCCATCGTGGCTGTACCAATTTACATTCCTACCCGCAGTGCACGGGATTTCCCTTTTCTCCATATCCTTGCCAATACTTGTTATCTCCTGTCTTTTTGATGACTTGATGACCTGTTAGCCATTCTAACAGGTATGAGGTGATAGCTCATTGTGGTTTTGATTTGTATTTCTCTGGTGATTAATGATGTCGAGCATCTTTTCATGTGTCTGTTGGCCATCTCTCTGTGTTCTTTGGAAAAATATTTATACAGTCCCTCTGTCCATTTTTAAAAATAGGATTGTTTATTTTTTGCTACTGACTTGTATGATTTCCTTGTACATTTTGGATATTAACCCCTTGTCAGAAATATAATTTGCAAATATTTCCTCCCATTCTGTAGGTTGCCTTTTCATTTTGTTAATGGTTATTTTGCTGTGGAGAAGCTTTTCATTTTGAGGAAATTTCACTTACACATTTTGATGTCATATCCAAAAATTATTGCCAAGACTAATGTCAAGGTGTTTTTCCTCTGTATTTTCTTCCAGAAGTTTTATAGTTTCAGGTCTTGTGTTTAAGCCTTTAATCAATTTTGAGTTAATTTTTGTTAATGGTGTAAGGTAGAGTTCTAATTTCATTCTTCTACATGTGACTATCCAATTTTCCCAGAACCATTTGTTGAAGAGACTGCCCCTTCCCCACTGAGTATTTTGGCTCTCTTGTCAAATATTAGTTGGTTGTATATGTGAGGGTTGATTTCTGGGCTCTTGATTCCTATCCATTTGTGTCCATTTCTATACCAATATTATAACTCTTCATCATTGCTCTAACTTTGTAGTGTAATTTGAAATCAGGAAGTGTGGTGCTTCCAGCTTTGTTCTTTCTCAGGTCTGCTTTGGTTAGTCAAGTTCTTTGTGGTTCAATACAAATTTTAGGAGTATTTTTTCATATTTCTGTGAAAAATGCCATTGGAATTTTGATAGAGATTGCATTGAATCTATATATGGTTTTGGGTACTATGAACATTTTAATGATATCAGTTCTTCCAATCCATGAGCATGAGGTTATCTTTTCATTTATTTGTATCTTCTTCAATTTCTTTCATTAAAGTCTTATAGTTTTCTATGTATAGACCTTTCACCTCCTTGGCTAAATTTATCCCTAAGTATTTTATTGTTTTTGAGGCTATTGTGAATAGGATTGTTCTATTTTTTCCAGATATTTTGTTGCTAGTATATAGTATATAGAAGCACAACTGATTCTGAAAAAAAAAATTTTAATGGAGTAAATTAAATTATGTGTATTGTCTCTCTAGTCTATTTTCTCTTCAAAAAGTATACAAATATCCATTTGCTTTAGAAACATAGCAATCAAGTTTTTTCTTTTATCAGTTCTCCCAGATCAGAAGCAGATAATATTCAGGTTGCTGATAAAGAACAAGAAACCTCCTCTCTTTCATGGATATTTCAAAGAGCAGATGGTCTTTTGAGATTTTCTTCTTAGCCTTTCCTTAGCAGTGGACTCCAATTTGCCTACGCAAGTGTCTCAGAAACTTGTAGAGCTTGTCTTCCAGGCCAAACATGCCTCCTAAAAAGAATTTTAAATAAGGGTTCTCTGATGGAGATTTAAGTGAAATCATGAGTTAATTCCTTTTTTTTTTTGTTCTTATAATTGGTGATAAATTATTGAGTGCTTTTTAAAAATTTTTATTTTTATTTATGTGTGTGTGTGAGAGTGAGAGAGAGAGAGCTCACAAGCAGGGGGAGAAGCAGGCAGAGGGAGAAGCAGGCACTCCACTGAGCAGGGAGCCCAATGTGGAACTCAATCCCAGGACTCTGGGATCATGACCTAAGCCAAAGGCAGAAGCTTAACCACTTGAGCCACCCAGGCATCCCAAATTATTGAATGCTGGCTAACTGTTTTACATTGTACAATACATTGCAAAGTGCAGGAGATATTAATTGTTCGTGGATTCCATATTTATAATTTTGCATTTTGGTGAAATTTATTGTAACCCCAAATCAGTGCTCATGGCTCTTTCATGGTCATTTATGGACATGGGTAGTACCAGGAAAATTTGAGTCACTCCACATGCACATGCCTGGTTGAGGTAAAAGAAGGCATCACTCTGCCTTTTTGTTTTCTCTCTCATACTATGAATAAGAGTCCTTTTGTGATGTATTTGGTGCCATATTTTTGCATTTTTTCTTTATTTAAAATAGCCCCCGAGGGTAGTGCTGAAGTGCTGTTTACCGTTCCTAAACTGTGATGTTCAAGAAGGGAGAAAATATGTGTCAGGTAAGCTTAATTAAGACATAAGTTATGTTGATCATGACTTCAATAAATCAACAATATATATTAAGTAAAGTGTCTTTAAACAAAAACACACATCAAACAAGGTTGTGCATTAATTGGTTGATGAAAATGTTGTAACCAGAGTCTCACAGGAATCTAACCTTGTATTTTCCCTAGAAGCAGTGCCTCAGTACTCACTAATTCAGTGTTCCCAGCAACTATACACAACGTAACTGCCAGGAGAACTAGAATGGACAGTATATCAGAGGGTGACAGTTTACTTGGGAAGTGCAAGGAACACACATAAATAATGAACAACCTGAACAGTAACAGTGGTACAAATAACAAAGGGAAAACAAATCAGGATGATCTGGAGGAAGTCTTTGTGAAAGGACTGGTCATCAATCTAGGCTCTGCAGACTGAAGAGGGTTTATGTAAGCTCCGGTAGCAAAGAGTAGGAGTGATTGAATAGTCTTATTCAGGGAAGACAGGCTATAAGCCAATTTGTATTGGAGGATTATTTTGAATGTGGAGCATATGAAAAATAAGGCTGAAAAAAATCGTGTAGGAAGGACTTATGGAGGTCCTGAATTTAAGTCTGAGAGAGCCTGGGTTTGTTCCCTCAGACCAGTTTTTTTTTTCTTTAATCAATGTCATAATTTGCATAAAATAATTGCACTCATTTCAAGTGTACATTTTGATGAGCTTTGACAAGTAAACACCCACAAGTAAACACCACCACATTCAAGATATAAAACATTTCTATTACCCCAAAATGTTTTCTCATATTGCCTCACAAACAATACCCTTACCACTCATAATACTAGGCAAAAAAAATAGCAAAAATTGGCTTCTATAGAAATTCTTATGATTTTTTTATTTGACACTTGGATTATTTGGAATAATTTTGTTTAATTTTAATACACTTTGAGATTTACCAGATAATTTTCTGTTGTTGATTTCTTCATTCTGTTGTGGTCAGAGAAAATTGTAAGTTCTCTGAGTACATGCTGCTGAGTGGAGCATTCTATAAATGTCAATTAATTCAAGTTGATTCAAGTGTTGTTTGAGTGTTCTGTATTTTTATTGAATTTTTAGTCTACTTGTTCTATCAATTACTGAAAGAGGCCTGTTGAAATCTCTAACTATAATTATGTGTTTATTTTTCCTTTTACTTCACTCTATTTTGCTTTCTCTGTTATAGAATTCTGTTTTTAGGAGCCTGTCATTTAGGGTTATCGTTGACACTTTTGTCATTATGAAATGTGTCTCTATCCTTGGTTATATTTCTTGTTGTGGTATTAACATAGGCATTCCAGTTTTCTTTTGATTAGTGTTTTCATCATATACCTTTTAAACATTTTTTTAGTTTTAGCTTATCTTCAACTCTGATTTTTAACTCGACTATTTAGATCATTTGTGTTTAATGTAATTATTAATATAGCTGGATTTAAATCTAAATCTATTTGTTTTCTCATTAGATTTTTTTCTCTCATTAGATTTTTAAAAAATTTTTATTCATTTTTAAAATTTCTTTTCAGTGTTCCAGAATTCATTTTTTATGCACCACACCCAGGGCTCCATGCAATACATGCCCTCCATACTACCCACCACCAGGCTCACCCAACCTCCTTTAATCCATTCTTTATTCATATTTTCCTCTTTCTCTACCTTGTTTTTGGATTGAGTATTTTGTAGTATTCTATTTTCTCTCCACTATTTTTTTATTTTTAAAGATTTTTATTTATTTATTTATTTTACAGAGAGAGAGAGAGAGAGAGAGAGAGAGAGATCACAAGTAGGCAGAGAGGCAGGCAGAGAAAGAGGGGGAAACAGGCTCCCTGCCGAGCAGAGAGCCCGACGTGGGGCTTGATCCCCGGACCCTGAGATCAAGACCTGAGCCGAAGGCAGAGGCTTAACCCACTGAGCCACCCAGGCACCCCTTCTCGCCACTATTAACTTGCTAGCTCTATCTCTTGTTTTATGTATGTGTGTGTGTTTTGGGGAGAGTGGTTGCTCTAGATTTATAATATACATCTTTAACATAGTCTGCCTTTAAATAATATTATGCCACTTTGTATATAATATAAGAACTTTAAAATAATATATTTCTGTTTCCCTTTCCAGTCCTCTATGTTACTATAGTCATACATTTTACTTCCACAAGTGTTATAAACTCCACAATACATTCTTTGGTTCTTCTAAACAGTCAGTTATCTTTTAAAAAGTTAAAATATGAAAAAAAAAGGATTTTTACATTTATTCTTATATCTATTATTTTACTTTCTTCATGTCTTTGGATAACTCCAAGTTTCCACCTAGTATTATTTTCCTTCTTCCTAAATGATAAAAGATTTACATTTAAAAAATTTATTTAAATTCAATTTAATTAATATATACTGTATTATTAGTTTCGGAGGTAGAATTTGGTGATTCATCAGTTGTATATAACACTCAGTGCTCTTTACTTCAGGTGCCTTCCTTAATACTGATCACCTAATTACCCCACCCCCCCACCTCTCCTCCAGCAACCCTCGGTTTGTTTCCCATGGTTAAGAGTTTCTTATGGTTTGCCTCCCTCTCTCTTTTCACCTTATTTTATTTTTCATTCTCTTCCCCTATGTTCATTTGTTTTATTTCAAAATTCCACATATGATTGAAATCATATGGTATTTGTTTTTCTCTGACTAACTTATTTCCCTTAGCATTATACCCTCTAGTTCCATTCATGTCATTGCAAACGGCAAAATTTCATTCTATTTGGTGAGTAATATGACACTGTGTGTGTATGTATGTGATATATATATGTATCTATATGTAGATACATATATGTATCTCTCTATATATAGATAGATAGATAAATATCATACATTTATTCATTCATTTGTTGATGGACGTCTGGGTTCTTCCCATAGTTTGGCTATTGTGGACATTGCTGCTATAAACATTGGGGTGCACGTGCCCCTTTGAATCACTATATTTGCATCCTTTGGGTAAACACCTAGTAGTGCAATTGCTGGGTTGTAGGGTAGTCCTGTTTTTAACTTTTTGAGGAACCTCAATATTGTTTTCCAGAGTGGCTGCACCAGCTTGCATTCCCACCAACAATATAAGAGGGTTCCCCTTTCTCTGCATCCTCACCAATGTTTGTTTTTCATTTTACCCATTCTGACCAGCATGAGGTGGTATCTCATTGTGGTTTTGATTCGTGTTTCCCCAATGCTGATGTTGGACATTTTTTCATTTGTCTCTTAGCCATTTGTATATCTTTGAAGAAATATCTATTCATAACTTCTGCCCATTTCTTGACTGGATTTTTGGTTTTGGTGTTGAGTTTAATAAGTCCTTTATAGATTTTGGATACTAACCCTTTATCTGATAAGACACTGGCAAATATCTTCTCCCATCCTGCAAGTTGCCTTTTAGTTTTATTGACTGTTTCTTTTGTTATGCAAAAGCTTTTTGTCTTGATGAAGTCCTGATAGTTAATTTTTGCTTTTGTTTGCCTTGCCTTTGGAGACATGTCTAGCAAGAAGTTGCTGTGGCTGACGTCAAAGAGGCTGCTTTCTGTGTTCTCCTCTAGGATTTTGATGGATTCCTGTCTCACAATCTTCAGTCCATTTTGAGTCATTTTTGTGTGTGGTGTAAGGAAATGATCCAGTTTCATTCTTCTGCATGTGGCTGTCTAATTTTCCCAACACCACCTGCTGAAGAGACTGTCTTTTTTCTATTGGATATTCTTTTCTACTTTGTCAAGATTAGTTGACCGTAGTTGAGGGTCCATTTCTGGGTTCTTTATTCTGTTCCATTGATCTATGTGTCTGTTTTTATGCCAGTACCATATTGTCTTGATGGTTACAGTGTTGTAATATAGCTTGAACTCCAGAATTGGGATGAATTCAGCTTTGGTTTTCTTTTTCTTTTTTTTTAATTATTAATTTTTTATTAACATATAATATATTAGCCCCAGGGGTACAGGCCTGTGAATCTCTAGGTTTACACATTTCACAGCACTCACCATAGCACATACCCTCCTCAATGTCCATAACCCAACCATCCCCTCCCTACCCCTCTTCCCCCAGCAACCTTCAGTTTGTTTTGTAAGATTAAGAGAGTCTGTTATGGTTTATCTCCCTCCCAATCCCATCTTGGTTTTCTTTTTCAAGATTACTTGAGTTTTTGGGTGTCTTTTGTGTTTCCATACAAACTTTAGGATTGTTTGTTCCAACTCTGTGGAGAATGTTGATGGTATTTTAACAGGGATTACATTGAATGTGTAGATCACTTTGGGTAGTATAAACATTTCAACAATATTTGTTCTTCCAATACATGATCATGGAATGTTTTTCCATTTCTTTGTGTCATCTTCAGTTTCTTTCATAAGTGTTCTATAGTTTTCAGAGTAAAGTTCTTTTACCTCTTCGGTTAGGTTTATTCCTAGGTATCTTACAGTTTTCTGTGTATTTGTAAATGGGATCACTTCCTTGATTTCTTTTTCTTCTGCTTCATTATTAGTGTATAGAAATGCAACTGACTTCTGTGCATAGATGTTTTCCATCATGTGACTTTGCTGAATTTCTGAATCAGTTCTAGCAATTTTTTGGCGGAGTCTTTCGGGCTTTCCACCTCAAGAAACAAGAAAAAGACTCAACCTAACCTTACACCTAGAGGAGCTGGAAAAAGAACAGTAAATAAAGCCTAATCCAGCAACAGAAGGGAAATAATAAAGATTAGAGTCTGGTGGTATTATGGAGGGCACATATTGCATGGAGTACTGGGTGTGGTACATAAACAACGCATTCTGGAACACTGAAAAGAAATTAAAAAAAAAACGCAAACACTTAAAAAAAAGATCAAAGCAGAAACCAATGATATAGAAATAATAATAATAATAAACACCCCCATAGAACAGATCAATGAACCCAGGAGATGGTTCTTGAAAAGTATTAATAAGATTGATAAACTCCTCGCCAGACTTACCAAAAAGAAAAGAGAAAGGACCAAATAAAGTTGTGAATGAAAGAAGAGATAGCATAACCAACACCACAGAAATACAATTAGAAGGAAATATTATGAGCAATTTTATGCCAAACAATTAGGCCATCTTGAAGAAATGGGTACTTTGATCTGTAAATTTATAATTTTTACAAAATTTGGGAAAATTTCAGCCATAAAGTCTTCAAATTTGTTTTTGTTCTCTTCTCCTCCTTTCTGGGACTCCAGATACACATATGCTAAAGAGCTCAATATTAGTCTTTGAGATGCTGGTGTTTTGTTTTTGTCTTTTCTCTTCCTCTTACCCTGTGTACTTAATTAAGATAGTTTCTTCTGTTATGGCTTCAAGTTTATTGATCTTTTCTTCAATAGTGTTTAATCTGCTCTTAGTACCAGTCAATGAACTTTTCATTTCAAATAATGAGTTTTAATCTCTAGATGATCTATGTTGTTTTTATTTATATTTTCCATATCTCTCTTCACATGTTAATGTTTTCTTTTAAATATATATACATAGTTATGACGTTTATAATTGTTATTTTATGTCTTTGAAAACTCCCTATCAAATCTATCATTTCTATATCTGTGTCTATTCACTGACTTTCCTTGTGGTTTTGAGTCACATTTTACATATCTAATAATTATTTTTATTGGAAAGTGAACATTCTGAGTTTTCTCTGTTGAGTGCTTGATTTTGTCATATTTCTTTAAAACATGATTGGTTTTATTTTGGCAATCAGGTAAGTTAAAGATTAGCTTGATCCTCTTAGGTTTATTTTCTTTCTTTCTTTCTTTCTTTCTTTCTTTCTTTCTTTCTTTCTTTCTTTCTTTCTCTCTTTTTAAGATTTTATTCACTTGGGGTGCCTGGGTGGCTCAGTGGGTTAAAGCCTCTGCCTTCGGCTTGGGTCATGATCCTGGGGACCTGGGATCGTGCCCCGAGTTGGGCTCACTGCTCGGCGGGGAGCCTGCTTCGTCGTTCAGCCTATTTGTGATCTCTTTCTCAATCTGTGTCAAATAAATAAATAAATAATAAAATCTTTTTAAAAAAAGATTTTATTCACTTATTTGACCAGAGAGAGAGATCACAAGTAGGCAGAGAGGCAGGCGGGGGATGGGAGGAAGCAGGCTCCCCACGGAGCAGAGAGCCTGTGGGGGCTTGATCCCAGGATCCTGAGACTGTGACCTGAGCTGAAGGCAGAGGCCCAACCCACTGAGCCACCCAGGTGCCCCGAGGTTTATTTTAAAGTTTTTTTTTTCAGGGCAAGTCTGGAGGATACTTCAGGCTCCAGTATGCTAGGGCTTCTTTGTGATGCTACTAGGCTATGATTCTTCCGATGACTCCTCTGAGTGCTCTGTGACTTCAGTGAGGCCTACTTATTCTGGTTGATGAAAATTCAAATAATTTTTTTCAGATCTGTTTGAGCTCTGGGAATTTCTTGGCTTACTACATTCTACTAATCTTTCTTAGCCTCATGGAGCTCCACCCTATGCATGTACAGATATATGTTCAGGCAAAGAATTGAGAGGACCCCTGTGCACATTTCTGGAGCTCTATCTTCATATAGCTCCCTTATTTCCAATATTCTGCCCTGCAAGTTCTACCTACCTTGGGCTTCTTGAACCTCAAACTTTGCAAGGCTCTTTTTATTTATTTTATTCTTTTTGTTTTGTTTTGTTTTGTTTTGTTTCTTTTTTTGCAAGGCTCTTTTTAGACCACTCCTTCCTGTGCTGTAGTTTGGATGTTATATTGAGGTGGACAGTGAGTGCAAACATATAAATACTTCATTTATTTCCCTTTTCTAGGGGAACATAATCTTGCGTTACTTGTAGTCCATGTCTGAAAATACTGATTTAATTTATTTGTTTATGTTTTCCTTTAAGTCAGGAGAGCAATTTCCATAGCAGTTACTTATTCATGGATATAAGTGAAGTCTACAGTGGTATTTAGCATTGTGTTTGAGTTTGAGTGATCAGATACATGTATGTATTGTGTATGCCTTCATATGGTTAATATGAGTTATCCACATTGCCTTACTTGACTTGGGCTGCCATAACAAAATACCATAGACTGGTGCTTAAACAATAAAAATTTATTTTCTCACAGATCTGAAGGCTGAAAATTCAATATCAGGGTGCCACCTTGGTTGGGTTCTGTTGAGGGTTCTTGTCTTGTGCCTTTTCTCATAAGGACATTAATCCCATCAAGAGGGACATACCTGGGCACCTGGGTAATCCAGTGGGTTGAGCCTCTGCCTTTGGCTTGGGTCATGATCTCAGGTTCCTGGGATCGAGCCCCACATCAGGCTCTCTGCTCAGTGTGGAGCCTGCTTCCCCTCCCCCTCTGTCTGCCTCTCTGCCTACTTGTGACTTCTCTCTCTGTCAAATAAATAAAATCTTAAAAAAAAAAAAAAAAGAGGGACATACCCTCATGATCTCATCCAATTATCTCTCAAAGGTCCCATTTCCAAATACCATGACTCTGGGGATTAGAGTTTCAACATATGAATTTGGGGGTGGGGATGGATTTAACTTAGATCTTGGTATGCATTCTTCAGAAATATCTCTCATTACAGTAAATTGTTTTACCACATATGTGATAGCCACTCTTCTTTTTTTTTTTTTTAAAGATTTTATTTATTTATTTGACAGAGAGAGATCACAAGTAGGCAGAGAGGCAGGCAGAGAGAGAGAGAGGAGGAAGCAGACTCCCTGCTGAGCAGAGAGCCCGATGTGGGGCTCCATCCCAGGACCCTGAGATCATGACCTGAGCCGAAGGCAGCGGCTTAACCCACTGAGCCACCCAGGCGCCCGATAGCCACTCTTCTAAGATGTATTTTAGAATTAAAAATAATAAAACTCCCAGCTTCTACTCCATTAGTGCTACCCAGTCTGGAAACGAATGCAGGCAATAGGGAGCTCTTACATACGGATTTTTGAGCAGGGATTTGACCTGACGAAATGGTGATTGAGGTGTGTGAGGTCAGTGAGACTAAATGTAGGAGAATGACAGGACAGCAGGTTTAATGATCAGTATGGTAACCATCTTTGAGTTCTCTCAGGGGTCAGGGTCAGTAAAATTTGTCATTAGTCATTTGCTTAGCTAGTTGTACCCAAGCTTATCATTATCTTCAGCAACCAAAGCTTCCAACAGCTCCAGCACTGAGGAAATCTTCAAAGACTCAGGTGCTGGAATGCATTATCCATTCATTTATTCATCCAGTATATCTTTTATTTAGTGGTTGTATCTGGCATTTTTAAGTAATCTAAAATAAAGACTATTGCCCTTGGGGTGCCTGGGTGGCTTAGTTGTTGCGCATCTGCATTCGGCTCAGGTTGTGATCCCAGGGTCCTGGGATGGAGCCCTGTGTCAGGCTTCCTGCTCTCTGCTTGTGTCCCTGCTCTCAATATCTCTCTCTCTGTGTCAAATAAATAAATAACTCTTTTTTTTTCTTTTCAAAAAAAAGTATTGCCCTTGCCCACAAGGGGTTTATGGACACTTTGGGAAGGCAAGACCAATGCATAAGTTAAAATATAGCATAAATTCATTATTTTGGCAATATCATACTGCTTTTAAGATGAATTCTCATACCTTCTATGGTCAAAAAGATAACAACATGCTGTCTCACAGATTGTCCATATGCTGTAGGGAAAGAAAAATGATAGTCAGTGTGGGATGGTATTAGCCAGAGAAGACTTTTCAGAAGAGGGTTCGGGTGTTTTCTTAAAAGATATGCTAAAGAAGTGGAAGATCCTTTGGTTGCAGAAATCTCCAGGCAGATATCATAGGAGTTTAGGCTGACCCAGGCAGGGTCTTGGGGAGCTACGGTTGGATAAGAGGAGGACCCCAGGTAGTAGAAACCTTAAGAGCAGGCTGAGGCATGTGGACTTGATATAAGCATCAAAGAGAGAACTGTGGGAAGTTCTTCTGTAAAAAAGCAATGGAAGTTTTTGCTCTATGTTTTCTGTTCCCTTCTTTTTCCTCCACTTTCATGCGAGCTTATTTTTAAATTCCCTTATGACACTAATAAGCTTTTAAAATAAGCTTTATGCTTGCGTCTTATTTTTTAAACAAGCCAAAAAGAGCTCTTTACCACAAAAGTCTGTAATAAAATTTTAGGACCATACCCATTGAATTGATACGTTAAACTAGTAACTGACCACCTTTTCTCTTGCAGGCATAGTGCAAGACACTGAGAGGGATAGAAAGCGTCAACGTTTATTATTCACTCATTCAGTCAATCAGTCTCTTACAGTGCTCAGGAAGCATTGTCTAAGTCTTCAGTGTCTTACAGTCTCATGATCAGGAGGGACTGATGTAAATGACTGGTTGGATCAGGTCACTTTTTGTCTCCTTCAGCTGTCCGAGGGGTCCACTCACTCATTACTCAGGACCTCTCTCCAGGACTTTTATTTATTTTATTTATATTATATTATATTATATTATATTATATTATATTATATTATGCTCCGTGCCCAATATGGAACCCAATGCAGGGCTTGAACTCACAACTTTGAGATCAAGATCTGAGTGGAGAGCAAGAGTTGGATGCCTAACCAAGTGAGCCACACAGGTGTCCCTCTCCAGGGCTTTCTGATTTGTTTATGGACATGGGAAGGGAATCACAATGGAAATCAGGAGCTGTGCTGGGGTCTTCCGGGGCTGCTGGGGCCTTTTTCCTCCTATCACAGAACTCCATGTTGACATAGTCCCATGGAGATTTCTTGGTCATGCATGGTGTTTCTGTTCCTGAATCTTTGAAATAGTCATCTGAATCTAAAACTGAGGCTCAAGTAGAAAGGATGGAAAGAACATCAGAGATGTCACTTACATGGTTGGGGGGTAATGTCTGGCTGTGTGAGGGAGGCATATTTAATGAAAATCAGTTATTTCATCAGCAGGTGGGAAGTACTTGTAGCTACAGGATTTTAGTTTACAGAAAACACATGCCATGCCGTGTGACCACAACTTGGAATTAAATGCAGTTTTAGATCATATTCATATGGAAGATACTTAAAACAAACAGTTTCCATTTTACTTTGCATTGGCTAGTTTATGTCTGGAGTGTCTTGTTCATTTTTAGGGGTCAGGTTTTAAGAGAAATACAGCAAACTGATTTATTGAAACGTTAAGGAATCAAATGTGAAAATGAAAGGGTTTGAAACCAAATGACATCTGGAAAGGCTGAGGGAAGTCTATATTGCTCTTGCAGAAGAAAAGACTGACAGGCATTCGAGAACTTTGAAACAGCCGACAGGAGTTTGAAGTAGGAGTTAAGCCGGATCTGTGTAGATACAACAGATTCATTTAGGAACAACTCAAGGAAGTATTGGGGAAACCCAAGGAAGGCAGAACTTCTCCACGATCATAACTGTTCCAAATGGACTAGTTTGTCCATTGGAGTAACAAATACCCCATCACTGGATGGATTCTATGAACATCAGGGGAAAACGTTGAGGAAGGCTCCAATATCGTTTGATTCAATGATTTTGTACCATATGATGAATCCTGTCACACTTCAGTGCCCTCTGAGTGATCACAAGTAGAGCTCATAGGAAGCTGGAGGAACTTGGATGAGCAGATGAAGAGGACAACTGCCAGAGGCTCCAGTTCTGAGTCATATTTGAGCTACCCTTAGAGGCAGGGTAGAGAGAGGAAAAGAAAAAATTCCAAGAGGAAAAACACCTTCTGTTGCTCTTGGCAAACATTTGAACAGCACCACCAGCCTTATGCAGCCCTACGGGGAGGAGGTTGGCCGTTAATGCGTTGGCCCCTCTATCTGTCTGCACTTCCCAAGGCAGGAGGCTCTTCTTGGACCCCCTCTCCTCTATAGCCGGGAGGTGATTAGGCCCCAGGGTGGTGGGCGAAGTAAGTGTAGGTCTGTTGTCAGTGACAGGAGACAGAGCTTACACCAGCTCTGCAGCCGTGTCTGGTACTCCCTGGCAAGGGGATAGTCTCAGTTGTTCTTTCTTCCTTTGGCTTGTGGGGGCTTTCCTGATCTCTAGAATGTTTGAGCCTCATCACCAGCACGTGTGCGTGTTCCAGAGTCTGCTGCCGATGCCTTCCCTATCGTGCATGCCTCCTTTACCGCCTTTGGTGGTTCTCTTCTCACATGTACTTGTCTTCTATCTCCAATCAATGGTAAAAATCCTGAGGTAAGGATTGGCTTATACTCTTTTTAGTTAAGTTTTTAAAAATATTTCTTCCTTTTTTAAAAAAAAGCTTTTGTTATAATTCCAGTATAGTTAACATACAATATTATGTGAGTTTTAGAGGTACCATAGAGCGATTCAACAATTCTGTGTATCCGTGCTCATCATCAAAAGTCCCCATCGCCTGTTTTCCCCATCCCCTCTCCCCTCTGGTGACCATCAGTTTGTTCTCTATAGTTAAGAGTCTGTTTCTTGTTTTTTCTCTCTCTTTTTTTGCCTTCGCTCATTTGTTTTGTTTCTTAAATTCCAAACATGAGTGAAATCATATGATATTTGTCT
Organism: Mustela nigripes; assembly: GCF_022355385.1. Classification (NCBI taxonomy): domain Eukaryota; kingdom Metazoa; phylum Chordata; class Mammalia; order Carnivora; family Mustelidae; genus Mustela; species Mustela nigripes. The sequence continues at coordinate 17,239,688 of NC_081566.1, forward strand.
TTTTCTGACTGACATTCTATTCTCTAGCTCCATCTATCTTGTTGTAAATGATAAGCTTTAATTCTTTTTATGGCTGATTAATATTCCTTGTGTATATACACCACATTTTCTTTATCCATTCATCTATTGATGGACACTTGGGCTGCTTCCATAATTTGGCTATGGCAAATAATACCGCAATAAACACAGGAGTACATGCATCCCTTTGAATTAGTATTTTTCCATTTTGGGAATAAATAGCCACTATTGAAATTACTGGATCATCAGTTCTATTTTTAACTTTTTGAGGGACCGCCATAGCGTTTCCCACAGTCGCTGCACCAGTCCGCATTCAAACCAACAGTGTAAGAGGGTACCTCTTTCTCCACATCCTCACCAACTCTGTTTCTTCTTTTTGATGTTAGGGATTGGCTTATACTTTCATGTGTTTTCCATAGCACCTATCCCAGTCCCTTTGCATAATGAATGTGCTTATTCAAGTATAAAGGATTTATGCCAGTTTGTCAAAGCAGATCTTTTTGTAAAGGTGAGGATGTTGGTTAGATTTTATGTAGGGAAGTTATCGATTCTTCATGATAAACATTAATCATTGAACACCAGCTCTTTTTTTAAGACCCTTTACGTGTTCAGACTGGCTTATATCATTTGAAAATTCTTGCAGCTGGGGTAGGTGTTGAACACTTGGAGTTCTCTCCTGGCCCAGCATTTGGAGATCATCTCTGAGGTCTGTTTGAATCTGTTACTGTGAATTTCAGGGACTGTGCTGCTGATAACACGAATTTACTCAAAACCAATAATAAACTGGCCACTCCCCATGATTTGGGCTGTTACTTTTCCTAGAAGAAAAAAATAGAAAAGTTTTCCAAGAAGTCACGTGTGCCCTTTAAGTCCCTAAGTGTCCAAAAGCAAGAGAAGCCAGGAGGAGAGACGCTAGAGTCATTGCCAAGTGCAGGGTATGTGTGGGTTGCAGTGTGATGGTGACCTCACACACCACATCTCCTTGGCTCTTATTTTTCCCTCTGCGGAAAGCTTTGGGGGAATGGGCAAGCAGCTTTGGCACCCTTTAAAGGAGAGTCTTCTCAGGCAAAAACAAGCTATGTCAAAGCAGTCTTGTTTTACTGCCTGGCTGCAAGTTCATTTGTGGAGAAACCAAGGAAACCACCTTTGAAAGGCTGCATGTGGACCAAATAAGAGAATCTGAAACCATGTTGTTGTACTTCAAAAATAACAAGACTTGGCAGGTAATGGGAGAACACCATGCTTTAATTGCTTTGGGTATTAATTAAGAAAGGTAGAACAGGCTTTCAGGGAGGGGCTTTCATGACCGTAGGAGTGTTTGAACACTGTCTTTGTGTGTATCTATTCTATAAATCATCACAAAAACGGGAGAAGATGAAGAAGCATGGCAGACTGATTTTACTGCCAAAACAAAGATCGTGTCTGTAATAAGGTACCCAATGTCCCTGTAGGTCTACGCTGGGCAGTATCCTCTTACTTCAGCCTTAGCTTTTCCTTTCCTCCTTCGGCACCTTCATCCCTGTGGTCCAGTCACCTTCCCTTCTGCCGCTCAAATTCCTTTTCCTCCTTGATATTTAACAACTGTGAAACACCAACCACTGACTGTCCAATGATTTGAAACCATTACTAACAAAGCTAACTTACCTGGCCAGGTGTTTGCTTCTGTCTTCAGCCAGACCTTGTATTCACCCAATCAGATCGGTGGCTGTTCTCTGGGAAACTTGCAAACTTTGTAGCAAAAGCGAAGATGGCCATGAAGAAGTGTCCTGTGGCCCTCGGTTCCGTCTCCATAGGAGTGCTGAGCAGCCTTGCCCCATTTTTCTTCTGTTTTTCAGCTGAGAGGAAGTTTAAAAAAAAAAAAAAAAAGGGTTAATGTCGTGCTTAACTAGCTGTGACCTCTAGGAAACCATTTCCCAGCATCATGAATTCTCATCTTCAAAATGAAGGGATGGATTGGATTACTTCTAAAGGTTCCTTGGGATCTACCCTCTGTGATTCTGCTCTAGCTTAGCATTCACTACCGGCGCTCCATACCACAGGTCACCATGTGAGCAACAGACAAGAAGTGGTTTCAAGGAAGGGAGAGCACAGCCCCAGGGACTGAAATGGCGTCGGCAGAGTCCCGAGAAGGTGAGCTCTACAGCACTGAAGAAATGATATGTTAGTTCACGAAAATTTCCCAGTACAGTGTCTTAAGTATTTTAGAGGGAAGTAGCAATATAAATCTAATATGTGAGCGATTCTGTCATTCTAACTCCTATGCTTTCTACCAGTTACAATGGTGTTTAAACTTGGGGTGTAGATTTTTTTTCCTGCTCTTTTGTTTTTTGTGCTTTTCAAGGCCCATTTTGTTTGGGTTGCAACAAGAAGGAGCAAGTGAGGGCCAGAGCTGGTCTAGAGATCTGGGGTCTGGGGCCACGGACAGGACAGTAGCCTGGCATTGAACACAGAAGCTGGGGCCTGCTTCCCTCATTGAGGTACCAGAGTTGTCTGAGGGGTGCAGTATTCTTTATCCTCCATCTTAACAATCCAGAGGTCTGGGAAGCCACAGGAAACTTCCAGAAGCCCAGGAAGGCCACGACTAAACACACGGGACTATATGATGTGGGACCTATGAGTGGGAAAACAAAGAACACTAAGCATCTTAACCTGGAAAGAGGAAGCCTTGGACATGGTGTTGGAACATATTTTAGTCCTTAAAGGACCGTCATGTAGAAGGGGAATGAGGCTTGTTTTTGGGTTTTCATAGTACATTATTGATGAAAATTAGACAGATATTGGTTCAATGTCAATAAAAATATCTTAATGGTGTGTCAGAAATTGAATAATACTACTTGACATCTTTATAGTGTTGTACATTTGTGCTTTTCCTATCTAATTTAATAGCCCTGTGGGGCAAGTAGAGTTATTATTGTCACTATTATTGGGATTCCTAATTCCTTTGTGGGGGGCGGATTCCTAATTTCACAGCACTATGGGTAGGTAGAGCTCAGGTTATTATTGTTATTACCATCAACACCATTATTTTAAGTCAGATATGAAAATGGAGGTTATACTAAATGACTTAAAGTTCTGAAATTCTTAAGTGGATAAGTCTAACTCTATAGCCTAAGCTTTTCGTTAAATTTACAAATATATACACTCCTCAAACTACAAAATAAGTGAGAAAACAAGATACCTGCTTCCAAATAACAGTCAGTCAGATCACCCCATGCTCCTCTTTAAGCCCTTCCTGACTTTCTCTTCTGGTGTATTAACTTCTGATTGCCAACTCCAAGGTCTCTCTGTCATTCTCATGGACCTGGAATGGTATTTTTTTGAACTCTGGCTGGGGTCATTTGGGAAGGATCAGCGGGGGGGATGGGGAACCTGGGGCACTAAGTGGCTAATTCAGGTCTAATCTGTGGGGCCCCACCGAGCAGCTGAGTGCATCCCAAGGAGCACAGCTGGTTTTTCGTAGTGCTGCTATTATAGGATTATGAGAAATGGCAACTGGGCATCAAGTAGTGGGGCCTCTTTTCTCAGGCTCTAGGGAAAATGTAACAGCAATAGTCCATGCCCTTGGTGACCTTTGGCCTCAGGAGAGAGCAAATGAATGGTCAGTGGAGGATGATACTGAACTCATTTTAGTAAGAATTAAAAAAAAAAAAAATCCCGTTTTGTTTTGTTTTGTTTTTTCGATCTCCAGGGAATAATTCCCTCTTTTTGTCCCAGTTCCTAGCCAATTCCTGGAGTTTTTCATTTTGCCAAACCCAAATATCTCTTGCTGACATTTAGCGAGTTGATGAGGCTTACTGAGCACTTGCTCTCTGGAGAGCGGGTAGGGAGAAGCAGAAGAACACGTGCACATGCTCCCTGACTCAGTTTCCCAGAAGAACAGTTATCGTAGTCGGCATTATGGTAGAGGTGTCAAAAGGGCATGGAAAGATCTATTAGAGCTGGAACACACTAATGTGGTTCATTGGCTACCCAGCAATATATATATATTTTTAAAAACCGTATATATTTTTTAAGTCGAGAGCATGTGGGAGGTTGGACAGGAGTGTGGTTTGAGCAACAGGCCAAGGATTGCCTTCCATCTCTTGGGTTTTTTTCCTTCCTTTTCAACTCTTCGTCCCTGCCGCAAGCTGGAGTGTTCTAGCTTTCTCCTTCCTCGCTTCTCACACCTTCACACAGCGGTTATGTTCTGAGAGCCTGTCAGTCCAAAACCTTTTCCGTTTCTCTCAGCGGGCCTAGGGGCCCCGTAGGCCAGCAGGGCACCTCGCAGCCCCACTAAACAGCATGGAAACATGAGATGGTTTGGCCGAGGAGCTCTGTTCGGACGCCTGATCTGGATGCCAACAGTGGCAGGTCTGCTGCCCGTGATGAGGACTGGTGATGGGGAAGCGGGGACTGCCAGACTGTAGTGAGGCAGGGCACCCTGGCAGACACAAGCCTTCAGCCACATTCTTAAGGTGGTGAGTGTCTGGCCCGGGGGGGCAGGGGGGCTAAGCACAGAACCTTGGAGGGAGCAGGATGGAGTCAGACTTGAGCATGAGAAGGGAGGAGGCCAAAGGTGTTCTAGTGACGATTATAATAATTCAGATCTTTAGAATTTGAGTCCCTGCTCCCATCCCCACACTTCATTTCTCTTTCCTTCTCCCTCACATTCAGAATACGGCAGTTTTTTATCACACTGCTCTTAGGTGGCAGATGGATGGAGGTAGGACAAAGAAGTCCGCTGGATTTCTGATGGAGTCTTCTGAACTTGCCTGGCATAAATAATAATCTTAAAAGCTGAGGCTTTACATATATTTTTTTTTTAAATCTAAAATGCCTGGCTTTAAATATCAAGAGCCAAAGTCTAGAGAGCTGAAATTTTAGAAGGCAGGATGACACAATTTATTTCCTTCCCAAAAGGAGATAAAAATGTGACCAGCTGGGGAAACAAAGAGAACCAAAGCCAAGTAGCTAGATATCACTAGAACTTAGGCGTTTCTATGAGGAGGGTCAGCGCTCTTATCTCTGGGGCTGAATTATGAGAGGGGGTAGGATTGGGCAACTGAAATTATGACTGGATTGAAAGGAGCTCAAAGGGCAGTAGACCCTTGTGCCTCTCTCTCCCTGAGCTGTGGCCCAAAGACCAAGGACACCTGCCTCTGACATGACCCTGGGCTGTAGCGTAGTGACAGCTGGGAGAGGCTAGTTAGCGGATCTGAGGAAGCCTCGTGGAATTCCACACGATCCTACGCTCTCGCAGGTGGTAGCAGAGGGCCCCCAAAGAGTTCCCACGACACCCACAATGGCAGCAAAAGTGACCAAGAATAAACTGTGTGATTCTAAAGGAGGCTGGTACTGGGTTCTGCGAGGAAGGTACGCATGCATGCACTTCCCGGTAAGATGCTGTAGCAGGATGGCGAACTGTGAGGACCGGGGACAATGAGTCAGCCAGTGTGGAGGACAGCTTGAAGACAGCTTCTTTCCCCGGAAGCCAGGACAATGGCTGCCCTCCACCAAAATAGAAATTTAGAACAAACCCTGCAACAAAGAAAAGAGAAGGGGGCGGGGGGTGGGAGCGTGTGCGTCTCAAAGTAACCCTAGTTAAGTCTTAAAGAGGCTGAGTAAGCTTGAATCGGAAAAATTAAGATTTCTGTGACAGAGAAAGAAATAAGAAATGAGCTAAGTTCTGTTATAGACAATACAAATATTGCATTTTTTTATAGTCCATGATTGGGTATTTGACTTTCCATGCAGGTTTGCCTAGATGGAGTGATGACACCGAAATGAAGTAGAGTAGGAGACCAATGCAGAAACCTCTAGAGGGGAAGCTCAAGGCCTAAAGGAGGTAATTATGATGAGAACTTGCCTCGTGTCCAAGAGGAGGCTAGGGATGGGGGAAGGCACGCTACTGGTTTTTGTTTTTTTTTTAATAAATATTTTTATTTATTTATTTGACAGAGAGATCACAAGTAGGCAGAGAGGCAGGCAGAGAGAGAGGAGGAAGCAGGCTCCCTGCTGAGAGGAGAGCCCGATATGGGGCTTGATCCCAGGACCCTGAGGTCATGACTTGAGCTGCAGGCAGAGGTTTAACCCACTGAGCCACCCAGGCTTCCCAGGCATGTTACTGTTTCGCAGAGAGGGCTGGCTGCAAGGGGATCCCAGTTGGTTTCCCGGCATGTTGATATGTTCCTTTGGTGTCTCTCATGATGCCCTAAAAGAGCTCTTCCCAGGGAATCATTATGAACCCATTAAATGGCTTTGACCTTTCCCCACTCCTCCCAGCAATGAGCACATGCAGTCTATTGGTTAGTGTTGTGAGAATGGATCCCATGCTTGTGACCTAGACTCCGTGTGTGGGAAGTGCTTCTGCAGGCACTGCCCACGACCAGATGGGGCCAGACCGGCACATCCCACGCCTGCTACTGCTGGGTGTGCGGATGAGGATGGGGCAGTGAAAGGTGAGATGTACTCTGTTCTCAGAGTATACTGACGGCGAGATAAATACAGCTAAAATGAAACCACCGAACCCACTCCCACTTCTGATCGCTGAGCAGCCACCTGAGACATGTAACAGGAGAATTATTTGGAAGCTAGTTCTCTGGATCAAGACAGATTTGCATGAGGAGAATGGAGTTAGGACACCATCCCCTGGCTCTGTGACTCTTTTTCTATCTATCTATCTATCTATCTATCTATCTATCTATCTATTTATTTGACAGAGATCACAAGTAGGCAGAGAGGCAGGCAGAGAGAGAGGGGGAAGCAGGTTCCCCGCTCAGCAGAGATTCCGATGCAGGGCTTGATCCCAGAACCCTCGGATCATGACCCAAGCCAAAGGCAGACACTTTAACCCACTGAGCCACCCAGGCGCCCCACTGTGACTCTCTTTCTTCTGAGGGTTTCCCCCTTCCCCCTTTCCTCAGTCAACAATACTTTTAGCTTTTGCTTCTTCACTTTTCTTTCTGTTTGTCTTTCCTCCCCTGATGCTTGACCTTCACTTCGGATCCCCTGAGTTTCAGTTTTGCATCCTGGAGGGAGAAAAATGGGATTCTCCTCCCAAAGAGGAGCTCTATCTTCGTGTGGCTCAGAGAACATCCTCCGATCCTAGACTGGTTATAAATTCCGGGTTTCACTTTCTCGCAGCAGTTTTGCTCGTGGGACAGGTTTGTTAGAAGAGTGTGAGCTGCTGATAGAGAAGAGAGAGATGCAGAAGGATTTAGCATATTGGTAGGACTGATTAATCCATGTACTGGCACCATGGAGTCAGGGTTCTAAGGGAATGGTGCAAGGAATGGTGATGTTTTGATGGGACAATGGGACTCTTACCTAATCTTCACTCCGATAGCTGATAATGGGACCCACAAGGCTCTTGTCTCAGATAAACTAATTACAGTTACAGGGCTAACGAGCATGTGGCTTACAGCTTCCTGAATTCCTTTTTTTTTGTAAGAGTGTGAGAGAGCATGCAGGAGAGCTGGGGAGCGGCAGAGCGAGAGGAAGATAGAGAATCTTAAGCTGATTCCACTCCCAACACCGAGCTGGAGGTGGGGCTTGATCTCACCACCCTGAGATCATAACCTGAACCGAAATCAAGAGTCTGATGCTTATCAAACTGAACCACCCAGGTACCCCCAAATTACTTTCTGAATCTATAGTTGTGCTCTTTTACTTTTCTCCATGTATTTTAGTTCTGTAATTTGGGATGAGGGGGCTTCAGGTTTAGAGAGTTGCCTTAGTCCTTCTTCTCTGTTTGTAGACTATAATTATCATCCCTTGTGGTATTCATTTTCTTGGATTAGCATTTTATTTTTTCTTTATTACACTAGGACCCTATTCCCATTTTCCCTTCCGTTGTTAACATTCGTTCCGAAGTGCTCAATCTATGACCTTAAGAATGCACGTATCTATGAGGAAGAGTGATGTCTTGTATATGTTTCTTATGAAAAAAATATAATGGAGAATTTAAAACATTTATAAAAAAAGAAGGATGACCTAATGACTCCCCCGCCATGTACCCACCTATCACTCAGCCTCAACAATTATGAACACACGGCTCATAGTTCCCCTTCCTGTATTGTTCCTTTTATTCTCCTCATATTTTTTGAAGGAAATCCCAGATATACAATTTAATGTACAAATATTTCAGTATCTCTTTCTAAAAGACAAAGACTCCCCTTTTTAAACATGACCATAACGCCACTGTTGGACATAAAAAATCATCAATAACCAGTAATACTATCAAATATCTTCCAGTCATTTCCCATATTTTCCTGATACTATAAATGTTCTTTTCTTTTGTTTATTTTTATTTGTTTTCACAGTGTTTGAATCAGGATCCAAACAAGTTCTGTGTATTACAATTGACAACCATGTCTTTCAAATTTCTTCCAAGCTATGGTTTCCATTCCATTTCTTTTTGTCCTTGGCACTTTTTGTTGTTGATGAAAGGCAGCGGTTTGCCTGGTCCAGTTTCCCACCATTGTTTCCTTGGTTGCCTCCTAAGACCATGTTTATTTAACATGTAGCCCTGTCTCCGATATTGTTACAAATTAGAAGTTAGATCTAGAGGTTTGATCAGATTCGGGTTTGATTTTGGAAAGGTCCTGACTACTTCATAAGTGGTACTTTGTACTTCCATCAGAAGGGATATAATGTTTTGTTGTCTTTTTGTAATATTGGTAGCCCTTAATAATTGGTACTCATATTTAATTCATTAGAACCTGCAAATTTGAGATATCCTAATTCTAGCAGTTCTTTTTAAGGAGGAATACTACTGAATAAAATCAGATCCATGTTCACACTGTCCTCCAGAATAAATTCCAAATGCATCAGAAGAGAGTTAAAGCATACAAATATTCCAAAAAATATGGTGAATTCCTCTCTAATTTAGAGTAAGGAAATCCTAACTCTGACTTAAAACCCAAAAGCAATAAAAAAAACTGATACATTTATTACATAAAAATTTTAAAAAGCCTTTTGTATAGCAAAAGTTATCATATGGAAAAAAAAATAAATGACAAAGTAGGAGAAACTATTTGCAACTTATTCATAAACAACAAGTTAATGCCCTTAATATAGATAGACTTTCCCTTATAACCATCAGTTTGTATTGGGAAAGCAGAATAAATGCTTAATTCTTTTTTTTATTATCAGTTTTCAAAAGAATGAGTTGAGGAGTGCCTGGCTGGCTCAGTTGGTAAGCATCTGACTCTTGATCTCAGGGTTGTGAGTTTGAGCCTCATGTTGGGTATAGAGATCACTTAAATAAATAAAACTTTAAAAAAAAAAAAAGAAATGAGTTGATTTCCAAGGATGATCAATACAGTGTTTTTCTAAAGTATAGTAATGAATTTGTGGACTTAGAGTTACCTGTTGTGTTTCAATTGACTGTAATGGTCTATAAGGTCAAACTGTCCATCTGTGACTAGGAGGAGCCTATTCAAGGTGGGTTCTGGGTCCATTTGACATAACTCCAGCTGTCTTTGATAGCATCCTGGCTTTCTTGGAATTTAGATACTGTCAAATTCCTTTTCCTTTTTTTAAAAGTTTGTTTATTTTGGAAAGAAAGAGAGCGAGCACATGGGAGAAGGGCAGAGAGGAAGAGAGAGAGAGAATCTTAAGCAGACTCCCTGCTGAGCCCCCAACTGGAGGCTCGATCCCACGACCCCAAGATCATGACTTGAGCCAAAATCAAGAGTCAGTCACTCAACTGACAGTACCACCCAGATGCCCCAGATATTGTTAAATTCTTCCCCATAGGAGTTATATCATTTTACGTTCCCACCACTTTTTCAACAGAAGATGACATCAAACTGAGGTTTTTACCAGTCTGATGGGTGAGAGGTGGTATCTCAGTGTAGTTTTGTTTGGCTCTTATTATGAGTAAGGGTGAACATATTTTCATGTGGTTAGGAGCCATTTGCATTTTTCCCTACAAACTCTTACTTTATATCTTTATCACACATTACATTTTTTAATAAAGATTTTATTTATTTATTTGACAGAGAGAGAGGTCACAACCAGGTAGAGAGGGAAGCAGAGAGAGAGGGGGAAGCAGGCTCCCCGCTGAGTAGAGAGCCGGTTCGGTGCTCAATCCCAGGACCCTGAGACCATGACCTGAGCCAAAGGCAGAGGCTTAACCCACTGAACCACCCAGGTGCCCCACATATTACATTTTTTAAAGTGTTGCTGGCCTCTTTTCTGTTTTTAGAAGGTCTCTCACTATACTAAGGATATTAACCCTTTTTTAATGAATAAGTTGCTAATAGTTTTTCCTGTCATTTGTCTTTGTTCTTAGGTTTGTTATTTGTCATGTGACAGCTTTAAAAAACTTTTTTATGTAATAAAATTGATCAATATTTTTATTGCTTTGGGGTTTTAAGTCATAGTTAAAAAGATTTTCCCTACTCTAAGAGTGTAGAGGAATTCACCTATTTTTTCCCCAAATACTTGTATGATTTAATTTTAGATGTTCAGATCTCTGAAATTTATCAAAATTTATTCTGGAATGAAGTATGAGCAATAAATCTGATCTTATCTTTTCCTATTTTTATACAATTACCTTATACTATGTTTTCTCCACTGACTTGAGATGCTGTGATTACCATATACTAAATGCCCATGTCATATATGAAAGTTGATATCTGGGTCATTTTCTAGATTTTATTTTCTGTTCATATAACAACATGAAATATATATATTTAAATTTGTGATACATAAAATTTATTTTTTTCTAGTTAACATGCCGTGTTACATCACTTTCAGATGTGCAGTATAATGATTTAACAATTCTATACATTGTTCAGTGCTCAAAGTATTTTATTATAGAGGTTTATATTAGGGTTGAATTCTGACTTAACTAGTCCCCTTACCCCTGATCAGCCCCTTTACCCCCTTAAAATGTTCTTAATATTAAGGTTTCTTCCCTGGTGCTTCTTGCTAGTTTGTTTTTCTAAATGAACTTTATAATCAACTTGTCTAACTCAAAAGAGAATTATCTGATGACATTTTTTTAAATTGAGGTTGCATTATACTTACAGAATATCTTATTAAAAAGCTGACATCTTTGGGATGCTGAGTCTTCCTATCCTCACATGTGGTATCTAATTTCATTTGTTCAAGCCTACCTTTTGTTTCTTTCTTAATGTTTTATGGTTTTCCTCATATGGATTTTGAGCATTTCTTGTAGGTGTATGCGTAGGTATTTTTTTTTTATTATTCTTTTATATTTATTTATTTATTTATTTATTTATTTTTTTTTTTAATTTTGTATTTTTTATAAACATATATTTTTATCCCCAGGGGTACAGGTCTGTGAATCACCAGGTTTTTACTTTTGCTGCAGTGAAAGGGGTTTTTCTTTTCCATTAGCCTTCTGACTAGGTCTTTTGGTTTGTGATAATTTTACTGCCTGCTACTTTACTAAGTTTTCTTATTATTTGTATAATAGTTTTCTCAGGTATTCTTTTCAATTTGAGATTATATCACATGTAAATGGAGAGTTTTATTCTTTTGTTCCAATTCTTATTCCTCTAGATGCTTTCTCTTGTCTAATTACATTAGTTCCAAGACAGTGTGAAATATAGGAAGAGATAGTGTTTGTCTCATTCCTAAATTTAGCAGAAAAGCCGTCGGTGTTTCCTTCTTTGTAAGATGAAAGATTTGGGATTTTTGTCTCTTGGTTTCTTTTTATGTCTATTGGGTCAACATTGAAATTAGCTAATAATCTCTTCTTTCCCTTCCCTTTCCATCCGCTGAATCTATTTTGAAGTAGCCTTCTTTTAGTCCCAATTAATTCCCAGTGAGCTTATTTTACTTACACATATTCTTTCCAGTCTTCCTCTGGTTTTTTAATGGTTGTGTTGCACAGGAATTGTCAAAACATACAACTCTAACTTTATTACCTTATGTATCTTACATATTCTCCTTTATAACTGTAATTTAGTCTTAAATTTACCAATTAATATACACTTAATGTTTAAAAATTTTTATTTCTAGTTGTTTGTTCCTAGTGTATAAAAGAATTAATTTTTGGGGCGCCTGGGTGGCTCAGTGGGTTAAGCCGCTGCCTTCGGCTCAGGTCATGATCTCAGAGTCCTGGGATCGAGTCCCGCATCGGGCTCTCTGCTCAGCGGAGAGCCTGCTTCCCTCTCTCTCTCTCTCTCTGCCTGCCTCTCCGTCTACTTGTGATTTCTCTCTGTCC
>NC_081566.1:17251986-17264126 GCF_022355385.1 Mustela nigripes
CTCTCTCTCTCTCTGCCTGCCTCTCCGTCTACTTGTGATTTCTCTCTGTCAAATTAATAAATAAAATCTTTAAAAAAAAAAAAAAGAATTAATTTTTGTAAATTGCCCTTGTAACCTGCAACCTTGTTATATTTTATTTATTAGTTCTAGGAAGTGTTTTGTAGTTTCCTGAGAGCTTTTCTACAAAGAGAATCATGTCTATTTCATCATAGAGATACAAGTGTATTTCCTTTACCTGCCTGAGAATATTTATACTTGATGCTTTAAAGTCTTTGAGAATTCTAACATCTGGATCATCTCAGGGTTGGCATAGGTTGATTACCATTTTCTTCAAGAATAGGTCATATTGTCCTGAGTCTTTCTTTGTTGAATACTCTGGGGTTGTACCCTGGACATCGTGAATGTTATACTGCAGAAACTCTGCATTGTTATATTTCTCCAAGAAGCGCTGATGTTTTGTTTATCAGACGATTAACTCGGTTAAGACTCAGATTGCCAGCTCTCATGCCTATGCTACGTGGTGGTTCAGATCTTACCTCAGCTCTATAAGCCATAATTACAATCTACTTTCCATTTGTTCCACGTTTGCATGGCTCAAGGGTTGGCCAGAGACTTGGGCTGGGTTTGTACATAGAATTTCAGAGTCTCCTTACCCCCGCTCTTTTTTTTTGAGGTTCCCCCTTACTTTCTGGCAGCTCTGGTTGTCCTGGCACCTTGGCATGGTTTCGACAATCAGAAAGATACTGGACCTGCTTCCAGAATTTAAGCCAGCCCACACCAGTATTGCTGCAACTGTGGTTTCCTGCAGGGCAAAGCCACAATAAGCAGGGAGCTCATTCCATACTGGTCACTTGCTCCAGTTTTAACTCATCTCTAAGCAGTCTGACCTTCTCTCAGTCTTGAGAATTCCCTGAGTTTCTGTTGTACTTCTTCCCGGGGTTTATAGCTGTTCTTTGGCATAGTAAGTGTTTAACTCCACACTGGAAGTAGCACTTCTTTTAGTCCTTGAAAAGTCTCTCAAAGGGAATATAACCTGGGGCAGGCCCAGTGGGGATAAGTTTGGGTCCTAAGAGTCTCTCAATAGTGATTTCTGCACTCCCTCTACGGCAAAGCCTGCTTCTCCGCACTGAGACTGTTCACTATTTAACAAGTCTCTGTAAGAGTATTTCCTGCCCCTTACGTTCTGAGCCTCATCGTGGCCTTTGATAGCCACGGAGCTAGATGGAACTGGGACAGTATCCTCTTGCCTCCAAGTCCATGGGCCTGTGCGCAGCAAGCATCCCAATTTGCAGAGCAGATGTAGAATCATCAGTACGAACAAAATCTCTTTAAACTCCCGCGTGTGAGGCTCCCCCTCGGTCTGGCAGTAAGAGACCCGTCTTGCCTCCATCTGGGAATATTGTGTCTACAACAGCACAGGGAAAGGGGATCAGGGATGGGGCTCCGTTTCTTGACTCTTGAGAAATGCAGTCACTGGATCGGCACCTATTTTCTGCTTTTTGTATGACATTGGTGCTGTGTTATGGTTTCTTTCATGTCCCACTTTTTTTTTTTTTTCCCCTAAAGCCTTCTCTAATTGTCACAAATCTCATTCTTTCTCAAGGCTTTTAAAGAAAAGAGTATCTGTAGATTGGATTGCTTTGTGTTGTCTTCTCATAATTTCATAAGTATAAATCCTGACTTTTCTTCCAGTCTGTAATAATTTTGAAGGCTGGGTCTGAACAACTGATCCCCCTAACAGTGCCTAATGTAGGATATATTGTCAATGTACAGTTGAATTGAGCCTGAAGTCAGCAACCAATTTTGACAGCTCAGAGTTCTGGGCTTGCGGCAGAATGTCAGTAAATTTCACAGTAGGTGGCCTTAAAACCATGCTGAGAACTCAGCAGGAAGGACAGGGCAATTTTCCCCGTTCAGGAGACTGAGTATGCAGTGCAGGATATTAGAAGTGAAGCTTTAAAATAAGTAAGTAAATAATGGACCTGTGTATCTGAAGGTTTCAACTTAAGGCAAGGGGCTTAAAGCCAAGATGAGAATCATCAAGGAGGTAAGCATGGCTATTTCTCGACAGCTTAGGGACTGAACGAAATTCAATCTTGGGTCATGATCCTGACACTTTAATTGAAGTTAAAATTTAACATCAATAAAGTAAGTAAGTACATAGCACAGAAAAAGAGCCGCGTTTTGTTCTCATCCTGTTCACTGTCAATTTGACTTTTCTAATCCGAAAGGCTTCCTTGGCCACTCCAGGGGATTTTCTGAGCAGGCTGCCTTCAGATCAGCAACTACTATTACATTGTATAGTTACATTGTTGCAGTAGTTTTTGGACATTCTGCATCCATCAATTTGCTTTCTGACCCAACAGGATCTACTCTTCAAATTGTTTTACGAGGAGTGCTGTGGCTTTGTTTTATTCCCTGTACTTTTCCTCCTGATCGGTCTTGTAAAAAAAATCTCACTGATTTCTCCTTCCTTGGAAATCCCAACACTTATTGTCCATTCTGCATAGACTCAAGTCATCATGTTGTTGATGCTCAACTGGTTCAGCTCTCATATGTCACCTTACACATGAGAAAACCAAGGCCCAGAGGGCTATAGTCAGTTTCCCAGTGTCCCACCGTCATTGGATGGCAAAACTGGGATGAGAATCTTGAGTTTCTACAGACTATTCAGTAGGCTTCTACATGCGTGGCACTACCCACATTCCCACACTTCTTATTATAAACATATAATAATAACAATAAGGAAAATAATAATGTGATATGTCTGTATAAAGCATTATGCTTTCTTTCTATTTTTTAAGGTTGAATAATAATCCATTGTATATGTATACCACATTTTGTTCATCCATTCATAACTTGGAGGATTTTAAACAAGTGTGTAACCCAGACTGTGATTTAGAACAACCAGTCTGGGGATGCAACGCGCAGTGTGGTCCAATATGAAGTAGAGGGGACAGAAGGACACCAGGGACACCAGGGAGAGGCTGGTGGAGTTGTCTAGGCAAGATGAAGGTGGCCTGGCCTCAGACATGACAGAGGACTTGAATTCCAGAGACATTTAAAAGGTAGAATCAGTGGGATTTGATAAAGGTGACAAGATATTTGTCCTAGTTTTAAAACTGCAGAGGTGTCTTTATGCTTAAATCTTATGCTTTATTTCTTAAGTAAATGAAAAAAAATTTTTTTTAGTGAAGATAATACTGATTTGGCTAGATGGTTAGCTCCTAAGATAGACAACACTATGCCAATATTTACTCCCTAGAATGAAGCTCCAATTTTGGACAGGGGCACTTACTCGGCTATTCCATGCCCTGGATAAAATGTACCAACACTGTCCTCCTTCCTTTGTTATGATTCTGTGCTCACCAAGCAGCCTCTGATGACTAATTTGGCCTTGCAGATACCCTGATAGCAAGAAGGAGGTATGTGGCTACAGAATTTGTATACATTTCTCCAGGCCCCAGAAAGTACAACCTCCTGTATGAATTAATAAACTGGCATTCCAGAGTTTTAGTCTCTGGGACTTTGGTTTATGTGACACACCACACCCTGAAACTGAGTTTCTGAAACTGTCCAGCTGAGCTCAGATTCTAAATGGACTCTGCTGAGCCGTGACTGCCTTGGGGGTCCTTGTAGGGTCCTTGTGGGGTCCATCTTGAGCAGGAACCCGCTACCCCCGCCATCTGTGAAGATCTGTTGAACAGTAGCAGCAAAGAACCACAGCCCTCCAAAGAGCGACTTGATGTTTTTCCCTTCAGAACATCAAGGGACTTGATGTTTTCCATTCAGAACATTCTATTTCATGCTTTGTTAAGATTCTTTCACAGGCTGGGTTTGGTACTAACAAGGCCTGATGGCAAAACGAGATAGAGACTGAGAGGACCTGGCCAGCAGTCCTAGAGAGCTGGAAGACAAGGACATGCCTGGCTTTTAATTCAGATTAGGGAATATTTAAAAAAAAAAAAAAAAAGTCTTGGAGCCAATGAGATTCCTTTTTTATTTTTATTTATTTATTTATTTATTTATTTATTGGCCAATAAGATTCTTATTCTGATTACCAATTCTCCAGAATTTTCTGTCTCACCTACATTTAGGATAAGGAATAAATGGGCCTGTGCCTGTACTGGCAGCTACTTCCATAATAACATTGTCATCAGCCACCCTCCCCAACTCAGAACTGTTTCTTCTCAAAGAACAGCAGATCAGTTAAGCCAGCTTTGCTTTCGGTTGCAGAAGCTGGGCGAGCTCTACATCACGTGTCTCTTCTGTTCCTCCTGCGACCAGTGGGACAAACTAGGCCTGTTCTCCTCCCAGTGGTAGCAGAGAGGCAACCCTCCGGTGTGAGCACATCTTAAGCGCTGGCCTGAAGCAGGTCTGCTGGAATCTCATTGGCCAAAGCAAGTTACATGGCTGAGCCAATGTCAAGGGGGGACGAGTACCCTGCCTTCTTGTGGGAGGAGCCACCAAGCTACCCAGCAGAGGGTGTGAACAGGGGAGGGGCAAAGGACTGAGGACGTTGAGGCAGACCCGGTTTGGTAATCTTGGAATCATGATGTTATTTATGTCCCTGGGAAGGGTTTTTCTGCAGATGAGAAACTTTTAAAAGAGGATGCGGTAACAGTTTGGTGGGTTCTCAAAAAGTTAAACATAGAATTGCCACTGGATCCAGAATTTCACTCCTAGGTGTACATCCAAAAGAATTAAAAGCAGAGACTCAAATCAGTGTTCTTGGCAGCATCGTTCACAATAGCCAAAGGGGCGGAGGACAACCCAAAAGGCCTTTACCAGATGAATGTAATTATACAAACAAAATGTGGTATAATGTACATTGGAATGTTAGTCTTAAAAAAGAAGAAAATTCTAACACATACTACAAATGAATAAACCTCGAGGACATTACACTAAGTAAAGTAAGCCAGATATAAAGGCAAATCTTGTGGGACTCCAGTTACACGAAGCATTAAGAGTAGTTAAGTTCATCAGGTTGAAGATTTGATGGGAAGTTGTCCAAACCTTCCTATTATGATGATTGGCCTAATCAAATATATTCCTGGAAGAAAAAACGAATGGGTGTCTCAGGAACTACCAGTTTCCAGTGGACGCGGAGCAGGAGTCACTTGTCAAATATTTGTGCTTTCCTTTTTTCCTTCCCATAAAAGCTCTTTGAAAATATGTCAGTGCCATTGATACCAGCGTGGTGAGGAAAGCAAGGTGCTATTTGTGTTGTACATTAACAAGTAAGGAGGTCTTCCCTTGTACAAAGATTTTATGCCTTTATTGTCTTCTCTTTTCTTCCTCTCTCTCCTGCCCCTCACTTCCATGAACCTGGAAAGCCATAGATTCTAATTGCTGCCTTTGCATGTAACAATATTTTAAGAGTGCCTGCCTGGGGACGCCTGGGTGGCTCAGTGGGTTGGGGCCTCTGCCTTTGACTCAGGTCATGATCCTGGAGCCCTGGGATCGAGCCCCGCATCGGGCTCTCTGCTTAGCGGGGAGCCTGCTCTCCACCCCCGCCCCCTGCCTGCCTCTCTGCCTGCTTGTGATCTCTGTCTGTCAAATAAATAAATAAAATCTTAAAAAAAAAAAAAAAAAAAAAGAGTGCCTGTCTGCAAAGACAGGGCTGGCGCTTGCCAGGGAAGCAGGGAAGCATCATCTGGTTAGATGGACCTGTTGTCAGACTCCAGGGAAGTGTCCCCTCCAGGCCTGGGGAAAGAACTTTTTAAACTCTCTGATGACTCATTTGCTCTTTGCTCAAGGATCCTGGGCCTCGAAAACTTGGGTACTGCTGGGTTCTCTGAATGGACATCGTTTTGCACATTCCCTGGAGATGTGAAACTGAATGTTGCCACTTTGGCCTTGGGCTCTTCCTTAGACAGATAATGTCCATGGAAATCTGGTATTACCAGCGTCCCAGGGACTGTGGGTCTGGCTTTCCTACCACTTTTCCTAATGGCAAAAGAGACTAAAGAGATTGTAGACAGAACCAGCAGCAACTAAATCGAAGTCCCCAAAGTGGACAATTAACCAGGTGGCCTGTGGTCCAGGCGATGGAAAGAGGGGGACCTTTGGTGACTCATTGTCAGTGTCCATGAGGCTCAGGTGGAGGCTGCTGGGAGCACCACCTGCTGTTCCCGGGATCCTATAAACACCATTCATACCTGACCCATGGAAATGAACCTGCTTGTGCTATTCTGGTGTCATTAAGTTAAATCCTCAGTCCTGCCCATCTCCCCATTCTAAACATCTAAACATACAGTGGAGAATAAATCATCCTTGGAGTGGAGAGATCTAGAGGGATCTGTCCGGGACGATGAGTTCACAGGGATGGAAAATGAAAACCCGAGAAGCCTTGAGTGGGCTATGGAGGAAGACTGAGAGCGTTCATGGCTCCAGTTCACACACTGTGAGGTTGGGAAAGATGATGGCTACTTCTGGCTTACTGATCCTTTCTAAAGTAATCTATATGAGTGGGATTTAAGGATTAATTTTGAAGCCTTCCCTGAAAGGTAGCAAGTTGGTTCTCAGATTTCTGTGTGATTTCAGAGCTAGGAGGTGCCTGATAAGTTATCTTATCCATTTTCTTGTCTTCAGGTTGGACCAACCCAGATACTGGACTCAATTCCAGCTTTCTGAAAAACAAATAAACAGAACTAAAATAAACCCCCCAAATCTTCAATTTAAAAAAACAAATGACTTGGCTGTCTTTCTAGTAATATTTGCTGAGTATTTTCTATGTTCCAGGCACTGTTTTTGATACATGACAGGCAATATCTCCCAGAATCCTTACAATTGCTCTATAAGAAAGGCGTTGTTGTTGTTATCCAGTTATGTAGAGGAAACTGAGGCCGAGAGAGCTCACGTGTTATTTGGCTGGTGGGCCGTGAGTGGGCAGGGAACCCCAGGTGGCCCGACTCCAGAACCTACTGTCTGGAGAGCCGTCCGGGAGCCACTCCGTTCTCTCTCACTTCAGCACACCTGCTGCTGTTTGGTCTCAGCTTGTTAGGAGTCTGCTCGGGCTGCTGTAACAAAGGACCACAGACTGGGTGGCTTAAACAACAGAAATGTATTTTCTCACAGTTCTGGAGGCTGGAAGTCTGAGATCAAGGTATTGGCAGTGTTGGTTTTTTCTGAGGCCTGTCTCCATGCCTTGTAGAAGGCCATCTTCTCCCCTTGTGTTCACACGGTCTTCCCTCTGTGTGTGTCTGAGTCCGAGTCTCTCTCTTTTTTTTTTTTTAATTATTTGACAGTCAAAGATCACAAGTAGGCAGAGAGGCAGGCAGAGAGAGGGAGGGGGAAGCAGACTCCCTGCTGAGCAGAGAGCCTAATGTGGGGCTCGATCCCAGGACCCTGAGATCATGACCCGAACCGAAGGCAGAGGCTTAACCCACTGAGCCTCGCAGGTGCCCCCCCCGAGTCTCTTTTTATAAGGACACTGGATGCATTCGATTAGGGTCCGCCGAATGACCTCAATGACCTCCTCTTAATGACCTCTTTAAAGGTCAAAACACAGCCCTCTCCAAATACAGTCATATTCTGAGGTTTTATGGGTTACGACTTCAATATGTGAATTTGGGGAGGGGACACAAATCAGCCCATAATGCAGGGGGATGGACAATGTGGATTCCATTGAAGCTGGTAATGGTTACATTGTTTCTTGCTTTTCTCTTCTGTGTGGAGGAATAGTCCCACCTCTGCTGCTTGCCTCCCGGGTCTTTTCTTTCCCGCTAGTTAATTGTTTCACTGTTCTTTTCTCCATGAATGTGTACAGTTTCATGTCTTGCTCTGTAAGTCGTAAGATTCAAATTGAAAGCATACTATGTCCATATACATTTAGTTTTCCTCTTCCCTCTTACTGATTCATAGAAAATGCCCATTCTGGGTTGGAGGAGAAAACTTAGGGTAGAGATGGAGGAGATAAGAGAGTATAATAGAGTAGAGACATTTGGAAAAGCACTCTTTTCTCTCTTTACGTACCATTCAGGGCTGCCTTAGCAGTTGAGCTGGGTCCTTTCTGCCCTATATCACATGTTGAATTATCAGGCCAAAGGGTTTCTCCCATATGTGGCAAGCCGTTTGGGACCTCTGGAAACCAGGAATCGGAACCTAAGATGCTCAGGCTGAGGATAGCTGAGAGCATTGCTTGGGGCCTCCAGGCTGGTTAATGGCTGAGCTGAGACAGGAATTTGGCTTCCATTTACCACCAAATGAGTTTCCCTCTTCTTTTCCACGATTGAACCTTATTGTGTTACTCCATTGATTAAATGAAATTGTGTTTCTTCTTTACTCTTTTAGGTCATCAACGTCTAAAGAAGAGTCTGGGAATTAGTCCCAATAGGCTCCTGGTTCTGAGATCTTAGCATGGAAGTGTGTTGAAGTATTTTATTTGACAATCCAATTTAGGCAGTTTCTGATAGATAGAGAGATAGATAGAACCATATCTGAGGCTAATACTATCTTGAGAAATTATTTTGTCCCAAATTTATATAAGATAACCATTTTAGAGAGGCCTCTTGTCAAGGGCTCTGGAAAGAAAGCACCTGTGTTGGAACCCTGCCCCCATTCCTGTGGTTAATGCTGGTCTGGGTCCTTAGATGTTATTCTCTTACAGTTCTTTTTTTTTTTTTTTTAATGAATTAGTAAATATGGCTTTTCTCACCCACTCTGGAGTGGCTGTCTTTCTTACACAGAGGAGAAAGGGTGGGTGTATATGACCTTGGCGGCCTCTAGACATTGCTTAGTCTGAGACTTTTCCAGGGCAACCTGTATGTTGAAAGTCAGAGTTTTCAATACCCTCCCTCAGAGATAAAGCCAGAGCCCCCCAAAAAGGTTAGACTCTGTTACAATGTATTTGACTTGAAACTAACTAAACAGGGATGGTGCTGGAATGCAGATACAGCAAGCCAGTGAGCAAGGGAACGGGCAGGAGTGAACAAGCTGCATCTGTTGAATGGTGAACCCCAAGAGTTCAATTACCCCAGTTCCCTCCACAGAGGGTAACCATGGAAACCTCATAAGCCAAAGCATCACCAGTCTCCAAGCAGAACACTCACACACACACACACACACACACTTACATGCATGGCCCTGGAGGGCAGTGTATACATATGACTATGTATGCCTGTGCTCATGTTTGACTTATTCTGTACGTGGGGTGTGTTTGTGTGATGCCTTGACAGTTTCTGTGTGTGTATCAAATGGAATTAGCATGGGCGTTTGCTGCCACATGCTTTCCGGTTCTGCTCTCGGGTGGTGAAAGAGCGTAGGTTTGTCCTAATGTTTGGGTGGTGCACTTGGAGCTGGTGAGAGGACGTGCCTTTTCAATTTAGTCGAGGGTGCTGTAGTGGCGTGCTTTGGGCATACAGGAAGGTTTTTAACTTATTTTTCCCATATCAAATCTCTATTGCATGCAAGTGTACAGGAGGTGGACTTTTCACCAGCTGGGAGGTGTTATTCCCCCAGGATGGGGAAACAGCACGGATGCATGCTGGGCTGCTCCAGTAATCTAGTGTGGATGCAAATTCAGGTTTGGGAAACAGTGTCTCCCCCTCCCCCCACCCAGGGTACGTGCTGGCTTTTTCTTTATTCTCTTCTAGCTTTCTGCTCTTTCTACTTTAAACCTTCCCCTGTGTTGGAAGCTGAGGCTAGCCTCCTTATGGCAGGAGGAGTATGAGAATGTGGCACTTGGGGAGGAGGTGGGGAGGTGAACTCATGGAAGTCTGCTGATGAAATGTGTCATTCAGTATGTGCATGATATCAAGAAGATTGTGTGTTACTTGGCAGACTTGTGAGGGTAAGGCAGGTCCATCTGGATTAGGGATTCCTGGGGAGAAGAGCATACGAAGGCCGGCCTTCAGGAGACATACCTGGGGTTCTGAGCTGTGAATGAGGATGGCACGCTGTGCAAAGCCTCACCCCCGTTCCTGAGGCTGTCTGCCTAATGGAGCTCTGGGCACACGAGTGTGAGCGCTTCCATGTTTGTGTGTTTGTCAGCTCTGTCCCTTCTTCTTTACGTAATGAATGACTGAAAGAGAATTCACTAGGGAGCATTGAGAAGGAACTCTTTTCTTCTGAATTCTTGCCCCTCATTCATTGGGAACACTTTAAGGGTTCCCAAATGGAGAGGTCTTGTTTGTCCATCAAGAAATGACTATCAAAAGAATCTTTTCTTTTCTCCTTTGAAAACAGCCACTTCCTGGATGACAGAAATCCACACTGGCATCTCCCGGCAGGGGCCTGAAACACTGCCCATCTCCTCCCGGACTCCTCAGCCCATGGCCAACGCACCTCTGATGGCACCCTCTCAACTTCCGTCTGCTGTCCTCGTGGCCCTGCTCCCTATAAAGGAGTCAGGCTAAAAGACTATAAGATATCTGACGTCAGGCAGCCGCCCAAAGCTCTGACACCTTGGAGGGAACTTCTGTTCCTGCATGGGTTGAGTAACTTGTTGAGTTTGCCCAAATGGTGGCACAGGGCACCCTCAGAGATGGGCCGAAGGGACCACCTCCTTGGCGTTTTCACTTTCCCCACGCCTGCTGGAGCCCATTTCAGTCCCTCCAGGAGCTGTTTCCCTAATGGAGCACCCCCCACCAAAGTGACTGAAAGAGCCCATTGCGTTGGCTCACCACCTCATCAAAACAGTTTGAGAAGGAGGTCTCCTTCACCCCATCCACGGTCGTGCAGGGGAGGCTGACACTTGAATGGGCTCCCCCTCTGGCTTCCTCACCCTGTGCCCTTTTTGGGGTGTATGTTGAGTCTTTCACAGCCAGTGATTCAGAAACCTGCCGTTTGAAGGTTTTTGTTGTTGTTGTTTTGTTTTGTTATTCAGTCTTCCAACCACCACTTGTTAAATGCCATCCAAGTAGTGGCCACTGGGGATACAGCAATGAAGGAGGCACTATTGTGACCCTTAGTGAGCTCACCTGTGTAGAAGTTGCAGCTTCCTGCTCAGCAGGGAGCTGGGGTACAACAGGGGCTAACCCAGAGCGTGGATAAAGGTGGCAGGGAGTTTTCTTAGAGAAACTAATATCTCATCTGCCACCCGAAGTATGGGGGGAAAGTTAGCTAGGTAAAAGCGGGTGATGGTACTCTTTCAAGCAAGAGGGAATGAAATATATTTTTTAGAGATTTTATTTATTTATTTTGACAGAGATCACAGGTAGGCAGAGAGGCAGGCAGAGAGAGAGGGGGAAACAGGCTCCCCGCTGAGCAGAGAGTCTGATGTGGGGCTTGATCCCAGGGCCCTGGGATCATGATCTGAGTCGAAGGCAGAGGCTTTAACCCACTGAGGCACCCAGGCGCCCTGAGAATGAAATATTTAGTTAAAAAAAAAAAAAACCCTGCTTCACAGGTGAACCCTCATGGCAAATGGTATTCCTGAGAGAGAAAAATGGGGCGGGGGAGAGAGGGAGAGAGAGAAAGAGGCACAGGAAACAAAGAGGCAAAGAGACAGAGAAACAGAGACAGGTGGACAGAGAGGAAAGGCTGAGAGGTGGACAGATGACAGAGACAGAGGCAGGCCAGGGCCCCATGGATTGTTAGAGCTGGAAGGAACCCTAGTGAATTTTACAGATAAGGAAATTTTACAGATAAGGAATTTTACAGATAAGGAGGCAAAGAAAGTCATTTGCCAGAGTCATGAAGGTATTTAGTCTGAATGCCGAGTCAGGAACCTAGATCTCAGCTCCAGTAGGTTTGAGAGAGGAAGGGCTAGAGAGGGACAAGATGGGGGGAAAGGGAAGTCAGAGATGGAAGCAGACAGGGAGAGGCCCGAGAGACCATCTTCACTGGTTTCACACTATCAGGCTTACTGGAGGGAATGCAGGGAAAGTTTCGATGAAATCTGAGCTAGGTTTCTTTCTTTTCCTTTTCCCTTTCCCTTCTTCTCTCCCTCTCTTTTTCCTTCCAACCACATCCTGCCTACAACTAGATGGCAGGGAACTGGTTGCCATGGCTACTAAATGGCATTCGAGCAGGCTGAATTATTAAACCAGGGTCTTTTCTTTGAAGCCAAGGCCCCAGTGTGAAGTACCATTAGGGGGCGCAGTATGGGGTATAGGTTTGTGCCCGGGGCTGTCCTAGGTTCTCTCTTGCTGCTCTGGCTCTGAGAGAGGACGGTGAGTCTTGAGCCTTGAACACCC
>NC_081566.1:17264226-17341072 GCF_022355385.1 Mustela nigripes
ACAGAGGCTTGGGAGCGGGAGGAGGTGCAGAGAGGAGGAGGTACATCTGCTGGGGTGAGGAGTCGGAAGGAGACACGCCCTGTGTGCTGAACCCAGTCCCCGCATCTCAGACTACTTCCCCCACCTGCTCCGCCTAGAGCGAGAAAGGCACTGGGCAACAGCCACCACTCATTCAAATGGGATAAGAACCAAAGCCAATATTTTTGTTATGTCTGAAATGACACCATATTGTTCTAATTAGTTGTTACTTGTAGCCAGAGAGGCAAGAAATAAAATGGCAGGTATGTCCAAGGGGGTCGTCCTTGGGCATGTGGGTTTGTGATGCCTCCTTGGAGAGGTTAAGTAAATCTGTCATGGAACCATCCAGTTGGTGGGCATGGCCTTACCCCAGTAGTATGAAGGGGCCATCAAGGAGAATCTTATTTGTGAGCACAGTTGTTGTTTGTTTTGATGATGGGGGGGGTGGGTGAGTATGGGTGCTCTTCTCTGAAGGAGATTCTAAGCCAGGAAAACCATCAGCCTTCTGGTATCCTAGCTCTTTAAACTTTCATTACAGAAAGAAACCCAAACATTGTAGTGTCAATGCTCCTGCTTAGGGATTGATGGAAGAAGGGCTTCAGTGCTGGTAGTTGCCCTCTCTGTATGCATATGCTGGAGTAGAGTAGGGGGCAGAAGAGTACGTTTTGGAGCTAATGGAGTCATTCTCCTTCCCTCTAACAGGTTCGATAGATTCTGAGGTTAATTTCCTAGAGTGGGAAAATCTCTCTCTCTTCCTCTCCACTTTGTGTTTTTTCTCCCTTGAGAGGAGGGCTGCTGACTCCCCCAGGCAGCTAACCTAAAGAAAGGTTAGGATTCTGACCTTCCTTTGTGCAGGGCCCAAGATCTCCTCCACAAGAGGGGCTCCCGTTGCACACTCATGCTTGAACTGAAAAAGAAAATAAAATTCTTTTTTTAAAATATTTATTTATTTGAGGGAGAGAGAGTGAGAAAGAGAGAGCACACAAGTGGAAGGGCAGAAGTAGAGGGAGAGAATCTCTAGCAGACTCCCCAATGACAGCAGAGCCCAAGGTGGGGCTTGATCTCACAACAGTTTTCAGAACTGAGCTGAAATCACGAGTCAGAGGCTTAACCGAGTGAGCCATGCAGGTGCTTCCAAAACCAAATTTTTAACAGGGGAAATTAGATGTGTAAGACTTTCTCAAAATCTGTCAGTCTGGGAACATCTGATGTGTTGCCCTGATTTTTTTTTTCTTTTATCCTAATGCCCAGTTTTTAACGTCAGAGCTAAATTCCTGGTTTTCTAAAAGTCTAGTTCCTAGACACCAGACTCACTTCCTTTTCAGTGTAGGTGATGATGTTCAGAACTTACCTGAACCTGGGGTCAAAGTCCTGGGTCCTCACAGAGTGACCCTCCCAAACAGACCTTCAGAGGGGGAGGGGAAGTGAGTGAGAACAGGCCAAGGGAGGTGGCCCGGCCCCTGGTCTTCACTTCCATACCCTACCCTAAAAGGAGAGGAGAGGGGACCAGAGTCCTGTGCCTTGTGGCTATTGAGTTCCCTTCAGTGAAGTGTTCTGAGATGTGCCAGGCCCATGAGGGGGTGGGTGGATGGTGGCAAAGCTGGCTAAGCAGAATCCCTGCTCTCAGCCATGGCCATCAGCCTCAGCCATATCAGCTCTCAGCTCCATAGTTAAGTGGGAATGGCTGTCGGTCCTCACTGAGCTTTGGCAACCCCCAGAACCTGGCTTCAGAGGATTTGCCCCCTCCTTGTCAGGCCTAAGGAACAAGAGCAGTGAGGGAGAGAACCCTCCCCTTTCCCCTCCTCCCCACCCTGGTTCTACCTCAATCCTCCCGCCTCCTCCTCTCTCTCTCCTGGGGCCCTTCCTGTGCTCTGATTCTGAACTTTTGGTGGAGGGTGGGCATCTGCTTAGAGCCAGCTGGAAAAGCCCCTCTGGGGACCTGTCTGGACTGAAGAGATGAGCCAGAGCCCAAGGTCTTCACCAGCAATGGCTCTGGGAGCATTTCTGTGATTCTTGAGGCAAGATATGCAAAGAGCCAGAGACTTGGGGGAAGAGGGAGCCCTCTTAGAGAAGCCTTCAAAATGACAGTCTGACTCGGTCGTTAGGACTGTTTATTTTGCGTGTTGCCTGCCCCTTCCAGAGGCAGCAGACTCCCCGCCGCCGTAGCTGGGGCCCCTGTCCTTGGGCAGCATCTGACTCAGGCACTGGTTCCCCCTCCCCACTTCCCTTTCTCCCTGACTCCTTAAAGCCCCCAGTGCGCCTGTTTCTCTTCAGATGCAATCATGCTCTAGCATCACTGCTTCCCCTTGCCCGACGGCGGGGCCGGCGTCTCACAGCCTGGAGCATCTGATGTCCAGGCGTTGCTCCCCCCGCAAACCGGGACAGTTCTGGAGTGGAATCGCCTGGGGAAGTTCGAGGTCGCTGAACTTTTCCGGAGGAACCCTGACCCGAGTTTCTCGCCCGCAGGCTGTTTACTACCCGGAGCCCCGCGCCACTCCCCCCGGGCCCCGCGGCCCCCGCCCCGCCCCGCCCCGCCCCGCCCCGCCGGCCCCGCCCCGCCCGCAGCCCCGGGAGTGCGCGCGCCCGCCGGCGGCCGTCCCCGCGCCTCCCCGCCCGCTCCTTCGCCGACCCGCGCGCGCTGCCCGTGTGGGGACCGCGGCCGCTTCCCCGGGCTCCGGGCCGTCCAGCTCCTTTGTTATTCCCCGTGTGCCCTCCCTGGGGGGTGGGGGGCATGTGTGCGAGTTGTCTTGCTGACGGTCAGAAATTTCTTTTCCACTGTGTGGGCAGGAGGCAGATTTTTTTCCCTTTTAACTGTCTTCCTTCTGTTTTATTTATTTTCCGCTTCCCCCCCGACCTCCTCCTGCCTTCCTTTCCCCTTCCTTCTTTGGGTTGCTCCTTCGTCCCCCTTCAGTCTCCCCATCTTTCCTCCCCTCTTGCTCCGTTCCCCTCCCCCCACCCTCTTGCTCTTTTGCAATAATTCAGGCATGTCTCGGGAATCCTAGCACGCCCTCTCCATTCAGCCGAGCGCGGGACCCTGCGTGAATTCCAGGTAAGCCCGGGGTCTGGCAGCCACGGGAACGGTGGTCCGCGCGGGTGTCCGCTGCTGCCCGCGGCCCTGCGCTGTCCTCCCAGGCGGCGGGCGCCGCGCCTCGGTCCCGGCGCTGCTACCTGTTGGGGGGCTGCTGGACGGCTGGGAGTCCTCGTATGCCCACACCTCGGAATCCGGCGCTCCGCCAGCTTTGCCTCTTCCAGCTCTGCCCTTTCCCGGCAACTTCCGTGGCGATCTCCCGGGCGTGAGGAAGCCCCGTGCCGTCCGGCATTTCGGGGGTGTGAGTGGCGTGCCCTTGCCAGGCGCCCGGGCGCCTTGTAGCTGGTTGTTGCGCGCTGGCCCAGCCCGCGGCGAGGGAGGCTCGTGCGACCTGGGAGCGCCGCCAGGCTGGGAGCAGGTGCCCGCCGCCGGGTCTTAGCGAGCCTCGCGGCCCCCCGCAGCCCTTGCGCCAGCCACGGACACCGGGCAGTTTTGCACGGGGGACCCCTCGAGGGGAGGACTCGCTGAGCAGGGACTGAGCTTCCAGCGAAGTTTTGTGACGTGAAGCTGCGTGCGCCCTCGGGGGCGTCCCAGGAATGGTAGGCTGGGTGTCCGGAGGCGGGGGTCGGGCGGGTGGGGAGTGGACCCAGTCCTGGGAGGGGGCTGACAGTTGGGCCCGGAGCAGGGAGAGGAGTGCGGAGAAGTCAGGCCACTTGGAGTGACTTGCTTGCTGTTGGGTAGAATTTGGGTCTCCCAGTGTGAGAGTGGTTGTGCATCCTTTTCCTGGGATGGAACTCCCAGTTCTTTCTGCCTCTTTGCTTTCTGCCCTTGCCTGGGAGAGAATGATGGGAAACACTACGCCCTCTGAACCCCTAAGACTGAGGCATCCACCTCAACGCTGGGGACAGATGGCTCAATCCAGAGAAGCATTTTCCTGAAAGGATAGGATGTTTGTGATGCTTAAGTAAGAGCATGGTTTAAAAAAAAAATAGAAAGAAAAAAAGAAAAAAGCATGGCTTTATCTTTAGGGATATGAGAGTTAGAGAAAAGGGGCTCTCTTTACTCAGCTGGAAATTAGGGTAGATGCCAGGGGAAAACTTCCTGTTGACAGTTTCAAGAGGAATTACTAATGGAAAACAGAAATTCCTCTTCTGCAAATGTGTAAGTCTTATATGATTGGGCAGCCATCTCCAGATCCTGGAAGAAGGCATTTTTTTTTTTTTCCTGTTTGCTTCCATTCTCCTGTTTTTGTTTGTTTGTTTTGGTTTGGTTTGGTTTTTTTCTTCACGTGCTATGTCTCTGGCCAGCTAGCAGGTTTTATTGCTGCTGCTGTTTCTTTGTTTTTTTTTTTTTACCACTTTGTAGTAATGGGTCTTCATGTAATTTATTGTGCAAGCCAGGACAGTTCTGAGAGTGGACAGAGAGAGTCATAGTTACATAGGGACAGTAGAGGCTGTCCAGACAAGGATAAATGATTGCCCTAAGAGTGATCATATATATGTTCAGAGGTTGGGACAGTTCACAAGGCAACGTGTGTTAGTTTCATATCATCTGGATCTCGCATCTTCCTTTCTGTCAGGATTTTCCCTGACACAGATCTCAAATGGACTTTATTTTGGTTCTCTCTGAGAATCTAGCCCTGAATACAAATCTCTTTCTCTTGATGAACTCTTCTTTCTCCAGCTCCACCAGACCCTCCAAAAATCCCATTCCCAGGATGGGGACTTCGTGCTCTGACTACAGGGATTACAAGCGGAGGGTGATACACACGGAGCTGCCTCTATCCCTCTGTCTGCTTCTTGGCCATATTTATGAGCCTGGGGCTCCCAGGAGGCGGTCCGTCTGCCAGGAATTCAAGTGTGTTGATGGCAGCGTGATATACAGTGACCCTCTCAGTCACACAGTTGAGTTATTGGATTACTGCTCTCATACCTCTTTGACTCTCTTGTGGCTCTTGACTCTCTTGGGATGAAGTGTGTGTGTCTTAGTTTAAAACTAAACCGGAGACTCATGTTCAAGAATTGTCCGATTGCAGGGAAATACCTGGCTTTTACTCCCTCGCATGTGTGCAGGAGCTATGAGGATTCTTAGGGCATGTGTCTATTAGTCACACCTTCACTCCCCTGGGAGCCCCTGGATCTGTCAGGGAGCCAAGTCCCTCAGGGCTTCCAAAATTTAGCTACCATTGATTGAGGGTTTATTATGTTCCAGATATAATACCAAGCAATTTTTAGACTGTATTGTAAATAATTCTCATCCAACCTTGTGAGGTAGGTTTCCCCATTGAATAGATAAGGAAACTAAACCTCAAAGAAGTTAGTAACTTGCTCAAGTTCACCCAGATAGTAGAGGGCAGAGTTGGGATTCAAATTCAAGGCTATCTGACTTCCTCTGTGCAGTGGCGCTTTGTTGTGCTGAAGTTTATATGGTCAGCGTTTGGCCCACAGTGTTTGGGGTCCTGGGGATGATGGACAATTCTAGAGTGTGGTGGTTTGGGCACTCCACTTGTCGATCCTGCCTAGTTCTTGACTCATGTTGCCCCTGTCCTTTCTGTCAGCATGACCCTTTCTTGGGCTCCAAGAAGTCTGTGTCTTCATTCCCTGCCCTGCTGCTGAGACTGTCACTGTAGGGTCTCTTTCCTGGATCCTATGCCAGTGAACTCATGAGTACCTGGGGTGGTAGAATCCTTTCTTGGAAAGGCAGAGCAGAGGTCATTATTAGGTTTTCAGTATCTGTCTACACTTTAGTTATTGAAGCCTGTCTCTCTCAGAATCACTGTTGAGTGAGTCCAGTTTTTCAGAGACTGACCGTGACCTAGACTTGGAGAGACCATACCTCCCCAAGAAGTAATCCTACAGATTAGCAAGGGAATATATACTCAGAAATAATTCTGTAGATTAGCAGGGAAGCTGACCATACCAACCTATGTTGACTAGGTCCCTCAGATTCTTTGTCTATCATGTAAGTGAAAATAGACCGTTAAGTAGAAAATTCTAGACATTGGATTTACTGTTTACCCTGCAGCACCATAGAACACACCAAGAACAGCAGCCTCGAGGCATGCCTAGAGGAAAAGCGGGCATTATCAGGTGGGGTGGGGTAGATAAAAGAGCCTTGCCCTGGAAGACTTGACTTCTAGCCCTGGCTTAGCCCCATTAAGAAGCCATGTGGCCCTCGGTCAGTCATTCACTTCCCTGGGCCTCTTTTGCCTTGCCTGAAAATGGAGTTCGGGCACATGCTTCCCAGGTATGTCCCTGTTGCTTGGCAGTCTAAGGTCCCACAGTTCAGGGTGGCCTTGTGAGCTGTGTTCTGCAAATCGTAGGCAGAGCCCTCCTCTCTTCCCCTCTTTTGGTGAAGGTACAGGGGCCCCTGGGGCTGATGGGTAGGTGTTTGTTGGAGGGGCCATGAAACAGGCATCCTGGGGAGCAGAGTGACTGCTCTTGGCCTCCTGTGGGCAGATCTCTGCCCAGTTTGTGTCTGGAAGAATGAGGTGGTTTATCTGGCCAGGGGAGAGCCTTTGCTCCTGCCTTGTGTTTCCTCGCATCCCCTATAAGTGACAGAGAATCGAGAAGAGAAGCAAATACAATACTCTTGCTAACCAACGTCTGTAATGTGCCCTGAATGATGAGAAGGGCTGGGGATGGGCGATAGGACAGTGGGAGAAGGTGGTCTACAAGAAAGGGGGCTGCACAGTCTTTGTTCTCATGGCACTTACATATGCTGGGGAGCCTGGACCTAGGCCATTGGACGAAACATTCATGTGACGAACCATAAAGCCATCTGGGACCAAAAGGCTTATTATAAAACCATCTGTTAGAGTTGGTTACATGCACATCAGCTACCTGCCTGGTGGAAGCAAAGGTGTGTGATGCCTTTCTCGCTGTCACCTGGAAAACTCCTAGGGGTTTAATTTTCGTCTCTGACATGAGGATTCTGAAGGGTTCTGCTGTATGCTTACACACATGGGTGTGGAGGAATTGCAGCAAATGAGATTCTAGAAGAGAACTGGGCTTTCCCAAGGAAAAGGCCCTCCCATTTTTATGGTTCCTGCGGTGTTGTTTGGAAAGATTCATCATGTGGCATCACAGAGGCTCCATAACTATATTGATCATACTTGAACAAAAAATTGCCTTCTGAAAAATGCTAGATTGGGATTGGGGTAAAGAGAGAGTGCCCTAGATTATCAGTGCGGGGTTAGTGTTGGCAGCGGCTGCCGCGTGGGCATTGGGGAAGGGCAGAGAATGGGGAGCAGCAGGAGGAAGGTCTGATGCTGTCTTGGGTGTGGGTCAGGCACTGCAGCCTGTGGTAGGGCCGCGAATCCATCCCTAGGGGTTTTCATGCAATTTCTAACCCGGATAACAGAATCCAGGGCTACACGGATGGGGACACCTTTTAATGGTGGAAGCATCACTGTTGTTGCAAAACACAACCTAGTTCTTTGTCCCTTGTGTATTGCAGAGGTGGTATGTGTTTATGATTCTCTCATATATCTTTTGGGGTTCCCCCCATTCTCATGAACTGCGTGTGTACATGGCCTTTTTATAGGAGGAGTGGGAAAATAAAGATGAAAATAACGTGGTTCTCACTCTCAGATCATTGGTTTCTAGCTCTCAGTACAGTACTTTGAAGAAGCCTGGATTTCTTTTACCAAATTATATGTTATCTGACCGTGTTGTCCCTGATCTGGCCTTGCTCTGGTCCTTACTGGCTGCAGACCATAGACAAAGCACTTAAGCCCCTGGACCTTAGCTGTGTTATCAACACACGGGCCCGGAGCCTCTGGTGGCTTGAGATTCCTTCCCATTTTAAGAATAATGACTGTTCCATGATTTTGTCTCACCCCTTTTCTCCCCCTCACTTTGTTCTTTGTCTCTCCCTCTTACTGTGTCATACAATAGAAATTTTTTGTTTTCTCTATTTACTGAACAAGAGTTTTCTTCTTTTTCCTTAATTTAAAAAGGTGGTGAAGAACATTTTATATATTTCTGCTTAAAAGAGAGTAAATTGAATCTCTGTTGACTTATTTGGTCCTTGATTGATGTTTTCTTGAGTATAATGATCCTCACCAGAGCTCCATGGCTTCTTTAGGGAAGGGATTTGCAATGGCAGGGGAACACATATCCAGCAGCCTCCTTCTCTCTTTGTTGCGTCTCAGACTCTGGGTTAATGAGCTGTTCAGCGCTGAAGTCTGAGCCCTGGGTACATCTGCCTCTGTACCCAGGCAAGCAAAGTCAACCTGCCAACCTCAGAACCTGGGCACTGGCCCAGAGCCGTCCCCAAGGTGTGTGTAGAAGGAGTCTGGGCTGCGGGGTAAAGCCCCAGATGTGAACCTCAGCTCTGGTACTTAGTGGGAAAATCACAGCCTCTCCCTTCTTGCTCTCCACTTCCCTTCTCCTTTCCCACCACCCCCTTGTGTAAATGATGTATTCCTTGTGCCCATTCTGGGTCAGGCAGTGATCTGGGTGCTGGGAATATAGTAGCACACAAGCTCCTACTTTGGTGAAATTTTTTTTTAAAGATTTTATTTATTTATTTGACAGAGAGACACAGTGAGAGAGGGAACACAAGCAGGGGGAGTGGGAGAGGGAGAAGCAGGCTTCCCGACGAGTCGGGAGCCCGATGTGGGGCTTGATCCCAGGACCCTGGGATCATGACCCAAGCTGAAGGCAGATGCCTAACCGACTGAGCCACCCAGGAGCCCTGAAATTTATATTCTATTGCAGGCGGGGAGAGAGAGAGAGAGAAAGAGAGAGAGAGAGATGATAAATAGACAAGTAAATGTGGAAAAAAATGACTGATAAATGTCACTCAGGAAATTAGTATAGGGTGATGTGGTGGTGACTGGGTAGCTCTTGAGACTGGGATGTCAGCGAAGGCTTCTGAGGACGTAATAGTTAAGTGGAAGATCAGAATGGCAAAAAAAAAAAAAAAAAGAAAGAAAGAAATAAGATCTATGACACCAATTCTCTGTGGCCATTACGAGGAGCAAGTACAATTGCACAAGAACGTGTTTTATAGACGATAAAATAAATGCAACACATTTTATATCCCATTAGGCAAAATTCCTTGAGGGCAGGCATTGTGATTAATTAATCACAGTCTCAGTACCTAGCCCAGTAGTAGATGTGGGTTGAAAAAAAAATTAGGTCTGTAAAATTGGGAGTTCACAGGGGATTTTTAACAAATAAAATGAGATGGTGTCTGTGGCAGGCTTTTGTTAAAAAAATATTCCTTTCCTTCTTGCTGGTCTTGGCAGATTTCCACACTCATTGCTCTGGGGAGAGTGGAGAAGCGCTCAGAGAAGAGCATCACCAGGGCAGAGGGACGGAGTAGGACGGGGAATACCGAACAGGTAGACTTCCCGAGGAGGTTCCATGTTGCTTTTCTTGCTGTTCCGGGTCTTGTTGGCCCAACGCGGAGGCTGACTTCTCTGAAATTGGGAAGAGGTGCTATAGGCTTGCTCCTGCCCCCCATATCTAGGGGGAAGGCTTCCTTCTGCAGCCTTTGCCTTCCACCAGCCCTGGAGCCAGGCTCATCAGGTGCCCAGAAGACCTCAGTCCATTCTGCTCTCGGCTGTGTCCCTTTCTACCGGCTCCTCTCCCTGCCACCCTGCAGGCTGAGTCAGTGTGGCCCACCTACTGTGCCCACTGAGTCATGGCTTTTCAAACATCCAGGTATGAATCACTTAACTTGTAGCCCTTGAGATGTCTTGGGTGACAGCTGAGGGAGAAGACTTTGTGCCTGTCCCTGTCCCTTACCTGACTGTTGCTTTATCACACTTCCCTGTACTTGGAGCCTAGAGCTCTCATCCCACAGCCCATCTCTAGGGCCATGAGACCAGTCGTTAAGAGTACTTGGGAGTATTCACTCACATGGTAGGGTCCTTGGGGGAGAACTCGCGGTCCCAAAGTGTGGTTCCTGGACCAGCAGCATCAGTATCGTCCTGGACATCCTGAAGCAGAAACTCGGGTTGGGGCAAACCTTCCAGGTGAGTCTGGTGCATGTTGGAGCTCGAGAACCACTGTTAGAGGCATTGATGAAGGGATGTACCAGAAACATGGTATAGCTTACACCTGTTGGGGATATAGGAATTATTATTCTTGTTTTATTTTTTTAAAGATTTTCTTTATTTATTGGAGAGAGAGAATGAGTGAGAGAGTGAGCGGGATAGGGCAGAGGGGGAAGGAGCAGAGGGAGAGGGACAAGAAGACTCTGTGCTGAGTGGGGAGCCCGGCACGAGGCTCTGTCTCAGGACTCTGAGATCATGACCTGAGCCGAAATTAAGAGTTGGAGACTTAACTAGCTGAGCCGCCCAGAGGCCCTAGGAATTGTTTCTCTTGTTTTATAGGAACAAACAAAAGTCTCCAGAATCCAAGATCACAGGAGGCGGTGGAGCCCAGATAGGCTCCAAAGGCAGAATTACTATGAGGTTGAGATGCTTATTTAAACTGCAAATATTTCTGGAGACTTCTGTTACTAACCATTAACACCTTAGTGTTCATTGCTTTATTGTCCCTTTACAGTAGGCTTCTGAGAAGAGATCTGGAACAAG
Source organism: Mustela nigripes (assembly GCF_022355385.1). NCBI lineage: Eukaryota > Metazoa > Chordata > Mammalia > Carnivora > Mustelidae > Mustela > Mustela nigripes. Next base: position 17,274,825 of record NC_081566.1, read on the forward strand.
CCAGGCGTCAGTGGTATTTCCCAGGTGCCCTCACTGCTTGGCCAGGTGGCCTCTGATTCGCTCTGGCTGGTTCCTCTTCCAGCTGGGAACTCAGCGACTGCTTTTTAAGTGTAGGTGCCTCCTTGACCCAATCCTGGTCCTTGACACCTGTTATGGTACACACTCTCAGAGAGATTTCCTCCCCTCGCTCTCTTTAGCCATCATCCGTATACTGACACCCTTCAGATTTGTTTTCTAGCCCAGGATTGTCTCCTGACTTTCAGCGTTTCCTTCTGACTGACTACTGGACATTTCTTTCTTTCTTTCTTTTTTAAGATTTTATTTATTTATTTGACATATAGAGATCACAAGTAGGGAGAGAGTCAGGTGGGGGTGGGGGGGGAAGCAGGCTCCCTGCTGAGCTGACAGCCCGATGCAGTTCGGGGCTCGATCCCAGGACCCTGGGATCATGACCCCAGCCGAAGGCAGAGGCTTAACCCACTGAGCCATCCAGGCACCTCGGACATTTCTACTTCATCACTTCATAGTATCTCAGACTCAACGTTGTCCCAAACGGAACCCATCGTCATTCACCAGATATTATCTTCTGCTTATGTCACATTTATTATTGTTTCATCGGCTAAAGCAAGTCACAGGGTCAAGTTCAGACGGAGTGTGCAGCCCTCCAGGAAGCAGACATTGAGATGGATTAAATGTGCAAGGACTTTATTAGGGGACATACCTATGGAAGATAGTAGGAGGGAGCCAGGAAAGGCTAGAAGAGCTATCAGGACAGGCTACAAATCTGACCCTGAATGACGGACAGAGGGAGGGGTTGGGTGCGAGGGCCCAGCCTGCTGTTCTGTGTCAGGGTGCTCAGCAAGGCTGCTGGGAAGCCCTTGGACCAAAGTCAGCCCTCAGATGTGCTTCATGTTTCCCAGGAGTGGGCCTGCCTTAGTGTGCCTGCCCTGCTCCCTCTGCGCAAACACGGTGGCAGATTTCAGAGCCCAGAGCTGGGGCTCTTGGTATATTAATGCCCTGTAGTTGGCATGTCTGCCAGGCACATTCTTTTTTTTTTTTTTTTAAAGATTTTATTTATTTATTTGACAGAGAGATCACAAGTAGGCAGAGAGGCAGGCAGAGAGGAGGAAGCAGGCTCCCTGCTGAGCAGAGAGCCCGATGTGGGACTCGATCCCAGGACTCCGAGATCATGACCTGAGCTGAAGGCAGCGGCTTAACCCACTGAGCCACCCAGGCACCCCCTTTTTTTTTTTTTTTAAAGATTTTATTTATTTATCAGAGAGAGAGCGAGCACAGGCAGACAGAATGGCAGGCAGAGGCAGAGGGAGAAGCAGGCTCCCTGATGAGCAAGGAGCCCGATGTGTGACTCGATCTCAGGATGCTGGGATCATGACCTGAGCTGAAGGCAGCTGCTTAACCACCCAGGCGTCCCTGCCAGGCACATTCTTGAGGCTGCTGTGGGGCTACTACTCTCCCTACCCCCCTTTTCACGATCAGACTGAGGGTGCCTCTGTGCTGAACAACTGGCTCCCAAAGCCATAGTCCTGATCAGCTGTCTGGGATGGCCCAGTGAGGCTGGGGCCCATTTCTTAGCCTGCCCTCTGACCTGTGAGGGTCTCCTAGGCTTAGGTCTTTGTTGCGCCTCCAACTTCCTCCGGCGTTTACCTACCACGGCCACCTCCTCCCAGCCCTCCATCTTCCCCTCTTCTCTGCCTGTGTCCAGTTCATTATGGCTGAAACTAATGGCTGAAACATCTCCAAAATGTCAAAGCAGGCATTAGTCATCCTGGTGAGAGGCTGGCCACCTAGGGAGTGAGCAGAGCAGGTGAACTTGGAGGTCAGGTGAACTGACAGGCAGGTAGGCAGGTGCCTGGAGATCCAGGCAAACACAGCCTGGGTGTGGTATGTGGCTGCAGAAACTGTCCCCAGCTGCTGTCGTGCTCTCTTCCCTATGCGGTGGGGGCCAGGCTTGCTGGCATCCTAGAATTGTGGCTGAAACTCTGTTGCTGGAACATAAAGCTTCCCAAGACTCTGGTGAGTCCAGAGAGATGTCAGACAAGTAACAACCAAGCAGGTGGGGCCTCGGTTCTGTGCTAGAGGACTTAGAGCCCCAACTCTGGGGCTCTCATTCATTCTTAAGTGGCTCTGCACAAGTGACTTATTTTCTTTGAATCTCCGCTTCCATGGATGTGTGTAGGAGTCATACCTACCCCGTAGGATTTGTGTGAAGTTTGAATCAGTATAAGCAATGAACAGATATTAGCTAGAGATTATCGGGACTTGTTTTGGGTCAGGGGATGGTGCTGAGCTCTCAGAGGAGGGCATAGAAGGCACAATGACAGGAGGTCTGGCTGGACACTGCCACAGTGCCCTTCAGCAGGCCACCTTCTTAATCTTCCATCCTACAACATTTCAGAGCCTCGAGCTTGATAGGTATCCAGTAAAGGCTAACTAAATGAGCATATAAAATATTTGAGGGAGGCAGGCAGTGTGGGTTGCCTTGGATCTCATCCTGTTAGGCGTGGCTTTTGTAGGCACATAAAGTTGGGAGGGTTTGGGGGACACTCATTTGTAAAGACGAGCACCGTTCAATTAAAAAAAAAATACAGATCGCACCCCCACTTTATTCCTTCCCTCTGCTTTTTAAAGTTTCATCGCCAAATTTTCAAGGCCCAAATATGAAGTGCCAATGAAATAATTTGCCTTGTAAACTGTAGGGCTTGAAAAATATGTATAGTGTCAGCAGTTATGTGGGAAATAGCTCCTGATAATTTTGCTATTGTGTTCAGCCTTTAAAGGCACAGGATGCTTAAGGTTTGCATTGCTGTTTGCCTGCCCCTGAAGAAATGCAATTGAAAAATGGAAGATTTTTAATTTTTGTTTTCATTGATCCCGAAACAATCTTCTATTTTGGGCGGGGGTGGTCAGAGGGCCTTTGAGGGAGCTCTAGGAGATGTAATTATATTCCAGACCTCACCCCAAATCCTGTACATCAAAAAATGATTATACCTCTAGTACAGTGATTCTTTTTTTTTTAAAAAAAAGATTTTATTTATTTATTTGACAGACAGAGATCACAAGTAGGCAGAGAGGCAGGTAGAGAGGGGGGGTGGGAAACAGGCTCCCTGCTGAGCAGAGAGCCCCGATGTGATGTGGGGCTTGATCCCAGGACCCTGAGATCATGACCTGAGCTGAAGACAGAGAATTAACCCACTGAGCCACCCAGGTATTCCTAGTACAGTGATTCTTACGTTTGGGGGTCCTAGATTTTTTTGAAAATTTGATGAAAGCTATGGACTCAACCTGGTGAAATGTACATCCCAAATATTCATGTAATATCAGGGGGACCCCAGGACGTCACGAAGCACTTCCTACTTGGAGCCTGGGTGGATCGCCCCAGGTTGAGAATATTTTTAGCATGGTGAATCAGCCCCAGGGAGTCTGGACAGAGCTCAGAGTCTGGACAGAGATGCCAGGGGGAGAGGCAGATCTGGGACTTCTGGTGTGCAGGACCCTGCAGAGATGTTTCCTTCTCCAGCATGCAAATGTGCCCTCCCTGTGGATGCTTCCTGCACCTCGCAGGCCCGGGTCCCTTCTGCAACTGGGGGCCCGACGCCATCCAGAAGGCTGGCTGTGGTCAGCTTGGCCCACAGGAAGCGATCCATAGCCACCTAGCAGAGGGAGGCCTGGAGGGAGGTTGACGTCACTCCTCAGCCCCCTTCTCTCCAACATGAACTTGGTGAAAAGTCTGTGGACAGGGCTTTCCCTTGCGCTCCAGCCTTTACTCCCATTACTTCTCTTCCTAAAATGTCCTGGTCTCCCCTCTCTGGCCACCTTCCAGAGTCTCACCTCCTCTGGGAAATATTTGGCATCTCTCCCACGTGCCTCACCTTCCATCATTGCTGTGAACCCCGGTATTATTATGGCCCTCCCCTCCTCTGTGCTCCTCTTTTTTGGTGAACCTTTTAGCTGTAGGACGTGGCTGTGCAGCGAGAGGGCAGATTCTCAAGGTCAGAGACTGCACCTTCCGGCTGGCTACCTGGAGGCCGAGAGTGGGAAGCTTAAGACACCAAATATGTGATTTAGGACAGCAGCTGGGAGAAGCAAGAGGGCTCCTGTGACAGCCGCAGGGGCTGTGAAAGGCAAGTCTGCTGGAGATGATTGCGTTGTTTTTTTTTTTTTTTTAAGATTTTATTTATTTATTTGACAGAGAGAGGCACAGAGAGAGGGAACACAAGCAGGGGGAGTGGGAGAGGGAGAAGCAGGTTTCCCTCTGAGCATGGTGCCTGACATGGGCCTCGAACCCAGGACCGTGGGATCATGACCTGAGCCAAAGGTAGATGCTTAACAACTGAGCCACCCAGGCGCCTGATGACTGCGTTTTAATTTGATTTTATTATTTTTTAAAGATTTTATTTATTTATTTGACAGAGACAGATCACAAGTAGGCAGAGAGGCAGACGCGGGGATAGGGAAGCAGGCTCCCCCGCTGAGCAGGGAGCCCGACTCGGGACTCGTTCCCAGGATCCTGGGATCATGACCTGAGCTGAAGGCAGAGGCTTAACCCACTGAGCCACCCACGTGCCCCGGATGACTGCATTTTTAAAACTCCTCTTTCCTCCCCAGAAATGGCTCTATTTCTCTTCTCAGTCCAGTACGATTTCTCCAAAGAGTTGCTTGTACTTGTTGGGTCCAAATTCTCACTTTATTTTCTCCTTTTCCTCTTTTTCCTCCTTCTCTTCCTCTTTTTTTTCTTTCTTTCTTTTTTTTTTTTTAAATTGAAGTATAATTAGCATACAGTGTTACATTAGTTTCAGGTGTATGATATAGTAATTCAACAATTCTATAATCAGTGTTCATTACTATAAGTGTATGCTCTTCTTTTGAAATTAGCTTTTTATTGTGGAAATTTTCAAGCATATACTAAAGTAGAGAGAATAGTATAATGAACCCTCAAATACTCACCACCCAAGTTCAATAATTATTGACTCCTGACCAATTTTTTTCACCTAAATCTCCCTATTTTACCTACCACTGGGTTATTTTGCAGCAAATATTTAGGTACCAGTCTCCAAAAGATAATGGACTAGAAAAATAACTGTAATAGCATTATTACACTCCTTCAAAATAATAATAATTTCTTCATATCTCCAGGTGTCTAGTTGGTATTCGAATTTCCCCCTTTGTATCTTATTATGTTTTATTTTTTTTAACAGTTTGTTTGAATCAGAATTGAAATAAAGGCCACACATTATATTTGCTTCAGGGGTTTCTTGAGTCAGAATCTGTAGGTTTCTTCCCCTGCTTTGTTTTTGGCCTGAGAATTTGTTGGTTGATGAAACTAGGCTATTTTTTCTGTCGATTTTCCCATACTCTAGATTTGGCTGGTTGCATCTCCATTGTGTTTTTGTTCCCTGGATTTCCTATAAACTAGCACTTAGTTCCATCTGATACAGATTTGATTTTCTGTTGTTTCGTAAGTAGACATCCTAGGGAGTGTTGTGGACTTTCATCAGAGGCACATATTGTCTGGTTCTTTCTCTTCTTATGACATTAGCAGCCACTGAGGATCATTACCAAGATTAGGGTTGGTAGATTTTCTCTGTGAAGGCCAGACATTCAATCTTGATGACAGCTTCTCAAAACTGCCACCATAGTGCAGCAGCAGTCGTGGCCAATGTGTGCATGAATGGGCATGGATGAGTTCCAATAAAACTTTATACACAGAAGCAGGCAGGCCAGATCCAGCCCAAGGTCCATGGGTTGCTAACCCCTGTCTGGATAGTTTGTTTCACTAGGGGTCTGCAAAATGTTGATAATTCCCATCCTATCCTTCCTTCTTCATTTATTAGTTGGAGTAACTTCTTTTTTTTTTTTTTAAGATTTTATTTATTTATTTGATAGACAGAGACCACAAGTAGTCAGAGAGGCAGGCAGGGAGAGAGGAGGAAGCAGGCTCCCCACTGAGCAGAGAGTCCGATGCGGGGCTCAATCCCAGGACCCTGAGACCATGACCTGAGCCAAATGGGCAGAGGCTTTAACCCACTGAGCCACCCAGGCGCCCCAGTTGGAGTAACTTCTAAAGAGAGATTTTCTCTGCACTATTTGTCTTTCTCTGTTCTTTCGGACCCTTCTTTAGAGTGAGGCTCCCTTTTGTCCCTCCTCCACCAAAATTGCTCTAGCATCATCAGTGACCATCCTCTTGCTATATTCAGTGGTTAATTTTCAGTTCTTATCTGGAGATTCTTGACCTAACAACGGTGTCTAACATAGCTGATTATGTCAGCTATATATCATAATATTGAAATGCTTCACTTGGCATTCAGGGTGTACGTCCTTTCCCAATATTCTTTTCATGTTATTGGTCATTCCTTCTCGGGGGTTTTGTTAATTTTTCCTCACTAGCCAACTCGGAGTGTTGGGTACCCTTGGCTCAGTCCTCAGACCTCTTCTTTATCTATAATCTCTTATCCAGACCCCATCTGCAGATGGCTTCAAAATATATAAACATATAACTACATACATAATGTATATTAAATATCATATTTACTAGGATATTAAATATATAGCTCTAGCCTGGCCTTCTCTCTGAATGCTACATTCAGTTGTCCATGAAACAGTTCCACATGGATGTCTAAGGAAGTATTCCAGACCTTACTTGCTCAACTATGAGTTCTTGACCTTCAGCATAAAACCCTCTCCTTCTTCAGTCTTCTCTGCTTCAGTTAATGACTCCATCCATCCCTGGATAGATGGGTATAATCCAGTAATGACTCCATCTACTCCGTGGAGTAGAGTTAATGACTCTACTTCATGTAGTAGCTTCAGCCAAAAAAATTTGCAGCAGCAGTCGTGGCCAATGTGTGCATGAATGGGCATGGATGAGTTCCAATAAAACTTTATACACAGAAGCAGGCAGGCCAGATCCTGCCCCAGGTCCATGGGTTGCTAACCCCTGTCTGGACAGTTTGTTTCACTAGGGGTCTGCAAAATGTTGATAATTCCCATCCTATCCTTCCTTCTTCATTTATTAGTTGGAGTAACTTCTTCTTTTTTTTTTTTTTTAAGATTTTATTTATTTATTTGATAGAGACCACAAGTAGTCAGGCAGGCAGGGAGAGAGGAGTAACTTCAGGGAGAGAGGAATAAAGAAGTTTACTCCTCACATGAGGCAAATCCACTTGCCTCAATTGTCAAGTGTGTCTGCTTCTCACCAAGCTATCAACCAGGTTCAAGCTATTGTCACCCTTCTCCAGGACTGTGGCTACAGGCTACTACTAACTGATGGTGGTCAGGTGTTCATGTTTCCCTACTTGGAGTATATACTCAACCTGGCAGTTCTAGGGACCCTTTGAAAACTATGTCAGTATATCTCATTCTTCGGTTCAAAACCCTCCAGTGGCTTCCCATCTCATTAAAAGTAGAAGCCTGAATCCTTAATATGGTCCACAGAACCTGATAGGGTCTAAAAGCCTCCACTACTTCTTACCTCTCCAAACCTCCTGTTTTTGTTGTTGTTTTTTTAAAAGATTATATTTATTTATTTGACACAGAGAGATAGAGAGAGAGATAGAGAGAGAGAGATCACAAGTAGAAGGGCAGACAGAGAGTTAGGGGGAAACAGGGTCCCCTGCTGAGCAGAGAGCCCAATGCAGGGCTCGATCCCAGGACCCTGAGATCATGACCTGAGCCAAAGGCAGAGACTTGACCCACTGAGCCACCCAGGCACCCCACTACCTCCTGTTTTGTAACTCTTTAACCTCCTGTTTTTAACTCTTCCTATATCTCTGTGCTCCAATCACACGAGCTCCTGATAGGCTAGGCACACCCTTTGTCTCAGGCTTTTGCATTTGCTGTTTCTTTTGCTTGGGGTGCTTTTCTGCAGATATTAAGGTGACCTTTTCCTCTTTCCTTAAAAACTAAGGTCTTAGAATCCTTTGGGTTGCTGGACTAGCTATGGATCCCAGAGCCTGGGGCCTGTGTAGATGTACTCTCTTTGGATTCACATCTTCACTCATGAAATCTGTTTCAATGTTTTTTTCCAAGGTCTGGATCCTGGAGCTTATGCTAGCCCAGAAAAAGGCTGTGGCAGCCCCCTCTTAGGGACTTTCTGCCTTTCTTTCTGTCTTCTGGGGATGATTGTGCCTTGGTTCCTCTATGTTCATCTATGTGAAAATCGTGTCTGTCATTTTGCACTGGAGTCCACACTGGACATATGGAGGCTTCTGGTCCCTGCTGGGGGGAATTTGGATGATGTCATGAAGCAGATATGTCTGCAAGGCTGATACCGTGGAGACTTTCCCCAGCCAAGCTGCTCATAGTCCAGTCCTTGGCCCTCACCTTATAGCATCACCGACTCTGAACCAGATGGGCCATAGTGGTCACCTAGTTTAACCCCCCGAATCTCTTCTGCAACGTGTCTGATAAGTAGCTACCCAGTCTACTCACTATTTATTTGTTTATTTAAATTACTTTTATTAACATATAATGTATTATTAGGGGTACAGGTCTGTGAATCATCAGGTTTACACACTTCACAGCACTCACCATAGCACATATCCTCCCCAGTGTCCATAACCCCACCACCCTCTCCATACCCCCATTCCCCCCAGCAGCCCTCAGTTTGTTTTGTGAGATTAAGAGTCTCTTATGGTTCCACTCACTACTTTTAAAAATAGCCCATTCTATTTTCAGGTAGGTCTAATCATTAGAAAACAATTTAGACCTTCAACCTCATTGAGTCTCCTGTTTACCTTCTCGAAGGATACTATCATTAATGACTCTTTTTTTCTTTTTCATAATGACTCTTTCAACACTTACTCCTAAAGCAAGGACTTGAGTGAAGGTAGAGTCAGTTAAGATCCCATTTCCTAAGAAAAAAACCAAACCAAACCAAACCAACCAACCAAACAAACAAAAAACTCTTTTCCTCAGTGGTGAAGCTCTTAAACACAGGAACCCATCCAATTGATCTCTGTATTCCCAGTACTTGGCATAGTGCCTGAATGTAATAGGTGCTCAGTCAATTTTGGTTAAAGATAATAGTGAGGAACCACTACTTAGGAAGTACTTACATTGTGGCAGGTACTATGCTAAGCTCTTTATGTTCCTCGGTGCTCAGTCAATTTTGGTTAAAGATAATAGTGAGGAACCACTACTTAGGAAGTACTTACATTGTGGCAGGTACTATGCTAAGCTCTTTATGTTCCTCAGGACCAAGCCAGCATAGTAGGTAGTGCTACTATTATCATTTAATGGTTGAGGAAACTGAGGTATAGGAAGGCTATGTACCTTAACCCTGTATGGTCAGCTGAGATGACAGACCTGTGAATGAGAGAGTTCAAACCCAGGAGAGCTGATACTAGAATCCATGCTCTCTTTTTTGTTTATTATTTAAGGTTTATTTCTTTCTCTTTATTTTTTTATTGTGGTAAAATACATATACCCTAAGATTTACTGTGTTTCCCACATTGAAATGTACAGTTTAGGGGCGTTCAGAACATTGACACTATTGTGCAATCATAAAGTCCTCTAGAGCCTTTTCATCTTTCCCGTTCTTGAACTCCATTCCCATTAAATAGCTCCCCATTCTTCTGCCTCCCCCAGCCCTGGCAACTGCCATTCTAATTTCTGTCCGGGTCAATCTGACCCCATGAGGTACTTCATACAAGTGAATTCATGTGAGACTTGTTCTTTTGTGACTGGCTTACTTTACTTAGCATAATGTCTTCCAGGTTTACGCATATTGTAGCATGAGTCAGGATTTCCTTCCTTTTTAAGACTGAATAATATTGTATGTATAGTCAATATTTGTTGACGTACTTATCTATTGGTCGACAATTTGGATTGCTTCCTGTTTTTGGCTATCATGAATGATACTGCAAAGAATATGTGTGTATAAATATCTGTTTGAGTCCCAGCTTCAATTCTTTTGGGTATATACCCGGAAGGAGAATTGCTGAATTATATGGCAATTCTATGTTTAATTGTTTTGAGGAACTCTCATACTGTTTTCCACAGTGACTGCACCATTTTCCATTCCCACTGGCAATGTTCCAGGGCTCCAAGTTCTGCACATCCTCACCTATTTATTTACTTATTTATTTGTTTGTATGAAATGGTATCTCACTGTGGTTTTAATTTGCATTTCCCTCATGATTACGATGTAGATTACCTCATGATTACCTCATGATTAGTGATGTAGAGGATCTTTGGTGCTTATTGTCATTTGCATATCTTCTTGGGAGATTGGATTTTTTGTTGTTGTTGGGTTATAGGGGTTCTTTTTATATTTTGGATATTAATCCCTTATCAGGTAGATGGATGATTTAAAAATATTTTCTCCCATTCCATAGATTGCCTTTTCACTCTGTTGATACTGTCCCTTGATACAGAACAGTTTTAAATTTTGATGTTCACTTTTCTGTTTTTCATTTGTTGCCTGTGCTTTTTGCGTCACATCCAAGAAATCATTATAAAATCCTGTGTCATGAAGTTTTTCTCTTATGTTTTCTTTTGAGAGTTTTATGATTTCAGCTCTTAAGTTTAGGTCTTTGATTAGCTAATTTTTTATAGTATAAAATAAGGGTCCAAATTTATTCTTTTGCATGTGAATGAGACTGTCCTTTCTCCATTGAATGGTCTTGGGACCCTTGTGAAAATCATTTGACTTACATGCAAGGGTTCATTTCCAGGATGTTTAATCTATTCCATTGATATATATGTCTGTTTTTATTCAAGTACCACATAAGCAATAAGTTTTGAAGTTAGGAAGTATGAGACCTTTAACTTAGTTCTTTTAAAGATCATTTTTTCAGGTCTCTGGAGTTTCTGTATTAATTTTAGGTCCGATTTTTCTATTTCTGCAAAAACTGTAGTTGGGATTTTGATAGGGATTGCATTGAATGTATAGCTTATTTTGGGTAGTAATGACCTCTTAATAATATTAAGTCTTCCAGTTCATGAATACAGGCTGTCTTTCCATGCAGTACTATCTTCTTTATTTTTTTTTTAATTAAATTTATTTATTTTCAGCATAACAGTATTCATTATTTTTTCACCACACCCAGTGCTCCATGCAATCCGTGCCCTCTATAATACCCACCACCTGGTACCCCAACCTCTCACCCCTGCGCCACTTCATTCCCTTCAGATTGTTTTTCAGAGTCCATAGTCTCTCATGGTTCACCTCCCCTTCCAATCTCCCCCAACTCCCTTCTCCTCTCCAACACCCCTTGTCCTCCATGCTATTTGTTATGCTCCACAAATAAGTGAAACCATATGATAATTGACTCTCTCTGCTTGACTTATTTCACTCAGCATAATCTCTTCCAGTCCCGTCCATGTTGCTACAAAAGTTGGGTATTCATCCTTTCTGATGGAGGCATAATACTCCATAGTGTATATGGACCACATTTTCCTTATCCATTTGTCCGTTGAAGGGCATCTTGGTTCTGTAAGCATTGTTTTGTAGTTTTCAGTGTCTTTATTTTTGAAATTTTAAATTTTAAAAATTTCCCCAGTTGGGGTGCTTGGGTGGCTCAGTTCTTTAAGCTTCTGCCTTCAGCTCAGGTCATGATCTCAGGGTTCTAGTAACCCAGAGTCCCTTGTTGTGCTCTCTGCTCAGTGGGGAGCCTGCTGCTGCCACTCCTGCCTGATTGTGCCCTCTCTCTCTCAGATGAATAAATAAAATCTTAAAAAAAAAAATTCCCCTAGTTACCTTGCTCCCCTTGTAAAAGATAAGCACTGTTACCGTTTCTTGTGTATACTTCCATTTCTACATATATAAATAAAACTGTAATGTATAGAGTTTTCAAAATCAAATAGTAACATACGTATACACTTCAGTATTTTTCCACTTAATAATTGATCTCGGATATCCTTCCAAATCAGGGCACTGAGATTTGATTCAATCTTTTTAAAGGAGATATACATTCTGTAGTTTATTTAGTTGATCCCTGCTTAGTAGACCTATAATATTTCTTTTTTGGGGGTACTATTTCACTATTATATTATTCTTCAATGAATAGACATATAAAGATGCCATTTGCATACATGAAAATATATGCAATAGAAAACTTCCTAAAAGTAGAGTTGTGGAGCCAAAGATTAAGTTTAAAATTTGCAATACATTTCCAATCACCTTCCATGAAAGTTGTACCAACTTATCAATCTAGTGGTACAACGCCTGTTTTCCTTTCATTTTTGCCAACATAGCATGCAGTAAGCTTTTTGGTCACTGATTATCTAAGAGATTAAAGTGGTATATCCTAGTTTCAATGTGTATTATTGTGAGATTAAACATCTTCTTAAATAAATTGGAGTCATTGATATTTCCTTTTCTGTGAGTTGATTGTTCATGTCCTTTACATTTTCTCCTTGATTTGTAGAATTTCTTTATATATTAAGAAAATTAGTCCTTTATCCCTGCTTTAGATGCAGAAAATATTTTCCTGATTTGTAATTTGCCTTTTGAAGTTATGTTTTTATGACAGTTTTTACATTTTTATGTAACTGAATGCATCAGTCTTTTTATTACTGCATTTTTGGTTTTGTGTTATGCTAACAAAGGCCTTCATAACTACAAAAGTTCTATCTTTTTTAGTTTTAGAATTTTTATGGTTTTATTTAGATCTTTGATTTATCAATAGTTTATTTTAGTATAAGAATTGAGGGAGGGATTCTATGTAATTTTTTCCCATGTTTATGTAATTGTCCCAATGCCATTTATTCAATATTCAACTCTTCCCAACGATATAAAATGCAGTATTTCTCATAGGATTTTTGGGTCTCTTTCTGCATTTCTTATTCTTTTCTATATATATTTTTTAAGATTTTATTTATTTATTTGACAGAGAGAAATCACAAGTAGGCAGAGAGGCAGGCAGAGAGAGAGGAGGAAGCATGCTCCCCGCTGAGCAGAGAGCCCGACGCGGGGCTCGATCCCAGGACCCTGAGATCATGACCCGAGCTGAAGGCAGCGGCTCAACCACTGAGCCACCCAGGCGCCCCTCTTTTCTATTTTTTTAAAAGATTTTATATATTTGATAGAGAGAAGCACAATGAGAGAGGGAACACAAGCAGGGAGAGTGGGACAGGGAGAAGCAGGCCTCCTGCTGAGCAGAGAGCCCGATATGGGGCTCAATCCTAGGACCCTGAGTTCATGCCTTGAGCTGCAGGCAGACGCTTAATGACTGAGCCACTCAGGCACCCCTTATTCTTTTTTTTTTTTTTTTAATTGACACAGAGAGAGTGGTCACAGTAGGCAGAGCAGCAGGCAGATATAGAGGCTCTGAGCAGAGAGCCCGATGAGGGGCTCGATCCCAGGACCCCAAGACCAGGACCCAAGCCGAAGGCAGAGGCTTAACCCACTAAGCCACCAGGCACCACCTTATTCTTTTCTATTTATGTTTTTATGTTTCTATTCTATTTATGTTTTATGTTTTTTTTGTCCAGTTATATGCTGGGATGCATGTTTTAATTAATGCATTTTAATAATATGCCTTAATATGTAGTAAGACTTGTTTTCTCTCATAACATTTCTTTTTCAGAATTTTTCTGGAAGTTATTACTTATTTGTTGTCCCATATGAATTTTAGATTAAATTTATCTAGCTCTTATTTACCCAAAATTTATTGGTAATTTTGTTGCGAATACATTCAGTTTATAAATCAACTTTAGGGAGAATTACATCTTTGTGATGTTAAATGACCTCGGGCGCCCCTCCAGTCCAGGTTCTTATCATTACTCTCCTTTCCCCAGATCCCCACACTCTTATCCCGTCTCTAGGGGAGCCTTTCCGTCTCTTCTTCCAGGATTACTCTCCATTCCAGTCCTTTCTCCCAGCAGTCCACAACTTGCTGCTTTGCATGTGTGCAGGGATGGGCCGAAGGCTGCTTGGAGCATAGCCCACAGCGTAGCTGAGACATATGGGGGTCTGCTGATGGCTTTTGCTGCTCTCTCGATGTTTACTGAGGCAGTAGTTGGGAAGGTTTGCCATTTCCAAAGGTTTCACTGGCAGGCTGGCAGCTTGAATTGTCTCGTTCTGCTGCCTCAACTTCTCAGAATAATGAAACACTCCCACCTTCCTCTCTTCTTGTCTAGATGAGGATTAAAGCAGCCTCACTTCTCCTCCTACTTTATAAGGGTTTGGCTTAGGCTCTGAAGGAGGTTCAGCATTCCCTTCCTCACAGAGAACCTTCTCCCAGGCTGTAGGATCAGCTAGACTGCAAGGGACTCTACAGTACACCAGCGATCAGAGCTGCAGGGTAAGGGGATAATCCTCAACCTAAAGGCACGGAATGGAGTTTCAGTCATTGTTAACCTCCTCCCTCCCTTCCTTTCTTTATTCTTCCTTCATTGTTCTCAAAAGTACTCATTGCTCTCCACTCTGCTTCCTTCCTCCAACTACCACTAGATTTGGTTATGCTGACATCTTTCCTGGAGCATTCATTCATTCATTGTTCATTCATTCATCCAACAAGCTTTTATTGAACACTTACCCTATGTCAGACACAGTTCTGGATGCAGAAGATACAGCGGCCTATGAGACAGTGTCCCTGAGGTCTATGAGACTGGAAGAGATAAACAATAAGCAACTAACTAGACTTTCAGATAAGATCGCTTTCCCTAGCAAGGAGTACCATTAGGAAAATAAAATAAGGAGATGGAACAGAGAGGGAGAGAGCTTTGGAGGTCTCTTCCAAATGAGATGGTCAAAGGAGTTGTCTGAAGAGTTGATATTTGACTCAAAACTTGAATGACAAGAAGCTGGCTCTTCCAGGATCTGCATTCAGGCAAAGGGCAGAGCAAGTGTAAAGGCCCTGAGGTAGATGCAAGTGTAGTATGTTCCAGCAATAGAGACTGAGGAGGTGGGAACATGGTGAGCAAGGAGGAGAGAGAGAGGAGAGGACGTCACAGAGAGAAGGTCTTATAAGCCATGATAAGGAATTTGGATTTTTAAATATGGGAGGAAGATTTGGGAGAGTTTTAAACACAGAAGTAATGCGGTCTGATCCATGTTTTAAGACTATCCTGGCACCAAGAGACAGATATCAAACTGCTCATGGCAACCTTATTCATATTAGCTGAAAAACTAGAAGCAGTCTGATGGGTGAAGGGGAGTTGCAGGTGCAGGCTTCCAGTTATGGAATGGATAAGTGACGGGAATAAAAGGTACAGCACTGGGAATCTAGTCAGTGGTGTTGTCATAGCATTGTATGCTGACAGCTGGTACCTACACTTGTGGGGAGCACAGCATAACACAGAGCTGTTGGATCACTATGTTGTACGCTTGAAATGAATGTAGCGGTGTGTGTCCACTATACTTCTATTAGAAAAGAAACAGAGGCGGGGAACTGGGGTGGCTCAGGCAGTGGAGCATCTGACTCGGTTTTGGCTCAGGTCATGATGTCAGAGTCATGAAATCGAGTCCCACGGCAGGCTCCGCGTTCAGTGGGGAGTCTGCTTCAGTTTCTCTCCCTCCCCTGCTTTCTCTCTCTTTCAAAATTAAATAAATCTTAAAAATAAGTCTGAACCCCCCCCCAAAAAAAATAACCCCAGAAGAAATCCAAGTTTCCATCAACAGTAGGATGAATAAATAATGGACTTCCATAAAATGATAAGAATAAGCAGATTAGAGCTACCTGTATAACATGGTAAATCTCATGAATGTAATGCTGAGGGAAGGGGTCCCAATACAAAATAACACATATGTTATGATTCCATTTACATACAGTTCAAACAATAACCAGAATCCAAACTATATAGCTTTTCGGCCTTCATGCTCAGGTAGTAAACTGTGAGGAAAGTCAAAGAAGTGATCACCTGAGAAGCCAGGATGGTGGTTGTCTTTGGCAGGGAAGGGGAGCAGTGCGGCGGAGAGAGGACGAGGAGGGCTTCAGGGGTGGAACCCGTGATGTTTTATTCCCTGACCTTGGGGATGATTACTTGTATGTTTACTTGGTGATAAACCGTTGAGTCATACATTTGTTTTTTATACCATTGTGCACGTGTGTGTTTCACAATCACAATGTGTAAAAACCTTCTTTGGGTGCCACGTGGCAAGTGATTGAGGGGAATGGAGAATGGAGGGAAGGCTGCCAGGTGACTGCAGACCTCGAGGTGGGTGGCCAGGGGCTGGCACGGTGCTGGTTTTCATCCATTGGGTTTGGGATATGTTTTAGAGGTGAGGTCCATGGGGCCTGCCAATGGATTGGGTGTGGTTAGTGGTGGTGATGAGGGAAACAGCAGTCAGGATGCCCCCTCGGACTTACTGAGAAAGAGAAGGCTTGGGATGGGCAGGCTGGAACGGGAGATGTAGAATTCTGCTTTGGTTCCATCAAGCCTGAGATGCTTATAAGCATTTAAGTGGAGAAATGCAGTAGGTGCCAGCTTCTTAACTGGCTAATCAGCCTCCAGATGTCTGGCCTCATTGTGTTCTTGACCCCATGGTTCCAGTGGTATATCCAAAAAGTAAATCTGGGATGATGCTTCTCATTTCAAAATCCCCGCCGTGACTGTTGCTGAATGGGTGGAGGCTGAATTCCTCATTGTTGCCCCAAGCCTGTGCTGGCTGGGTCCTGCCTCTCCGGCCGTGTCTCCCCCAGGGGCTCCTCTGTCACACCACTTGGGCCGAATAGAAGGACGGCATGCTGTCCCATGTGCTGCCCTCTTTATCTCCAGCTTCTTGCCACACCCTTCATCTGTCACCTAGGTGACTGCGGACTTTCAGTGAGTGATGAAGGGGCTGCGACTCTTTCTTTCTTGCTTTCTTTCTTCTTTTGAAGAGAGAGAGAGAGAGAGAGAGAGAGCAAGCAGGGGGAGCAGGAAGCAGAGGGAGAGGGAGAAGCAGGTTCCCTGCTGAGCAAGGAGCCTGATGCGGGGCTCAATCCCAGAACCTTGAGATCATGACCTGAGCTGAAGGCAGATGCTTAAATGACTGAGCCACCTAAGTGCCCCTGGGACTCATTCTTTAAGACTCACCTGGAATAACTGTTCCCCAGGAAGACTTTCAGTGCCTGTTAGCCCCCAGGACTGAGTGAGGAGCCCTCCTGTGTGTTCCCAACCCTGACTTCACCTAGCTCTTCTGCTAGCAGTCCTGATACTCTGCAAGTACCCCTCCTTTTTCTTTTTTGTTCCACTACAAGCTGTTTGAGGACAATGACTAGGTCCTGTTCACAATTGTGTTCCGAGCCTCTGCACCATGCCTGTTAAAGCAAACCCAACAAACACCTCTCGATAAATTAGTATTTAATGTATACCTCGCCCTGCATGCATTCCAGGCACGTGGTCTTTCTTTTCCACCAGCAAAACTTCCTTTGGGGCTCTTTCCACACCAAGGCACGCTCTATATCGCTTCTCTCACAAGCATCCCGTCTGAGGCTAGGGATTGGGCCTCCAAGGGAGACCTTTAGAGAGAGAACACTGGGAGCTTGGTCCCAGCCCACAAAGTCTTCTGTGAGTGCAGATGCTTTTCTGCCTAAGGGTTTGGAAGGTCCCCAAGGAGGAGGCAAAAGTGTTATCAGAGCAGCTGCGGAATAGAGAGGGGAGAACAGAATTCTCATTTTCTGGTGCCCTCCCAGACAGAATGACTGAAAAATTGACTTGGAGGGGGAAACCTGGGTCTAAGTGGTTGACAATGCTGTTTGTCCGTGGAAAACATCTGGCCAGTCCAGTCAGATTTCATGATGTGTATCTTCCCTGCTCAACACCCTGACTTCCATTTAGCTGGGATTCTCCAGGAGTCACGCAGGAGTGTGTAGTAGAGGTTGGCCCTTTGTGGGCCTGACCTGATAGAGCTCAGGTTTCTGGGCTTTTTGTTTGGGAACCCGAAGTCTTTTTTTTTTTAAAGAGCCCGCATGTAGAGCCCTGGTTGCCTCTGAGGTTTACACGGCCGAGTCAGCTTAGGATCTCGCCGTGGGTGCCGTTCTGGCAGTTGTGCTACATTCTTCCTCTGCTACCCGCCGTCTGTAGGTGGTGCAGGTCCGATAAGTTGCATTTTGTCCCTCTGAGAAAAAGGTAAGCGACCTCAGACCCAAGAGTGGGGCTGTCATAGTGTCAGCCAGCTCCCTGTTACCCACTCAACAGAGGTGCTTGGGCAGGGGGCCCCCTGCCTCAGCCTGGACGCTCACACAGCAGCCGGACTGCAGACTCCTCCGCTCAGTGCTCTGGGCCGGGCTGCCTCCAGGCTGCCTTGGCGTGCGAGCGATCGCCTGCTGCGCTGATTGACGATGATTGCCTTGGAGTGCTGGTGGCTCATTTTCTTGTGAAGCCTTTTCATGAGAGCTCCGCAGACCCTGGGACTGGAGTCTCGCAGTCAGTGTGAGCTTAGGCAGTGAAAATGCAGGCTGATGAAGGGCCGACGTACGTGAAATCGCTTCATTTCCCCTCATTGTTAAGCATGGCCACACACTGGGTCGGGTGGCAGCACCAGTGCTGTGAGAGGCCACTGAGAAGGTCATGGGCCTAAAATAAAAGTCCCACAACCTGCTGGCTTCAGAGCCTCCCTTGGGCAAGTAGCCACATGACTCAGGGCCACTGTAAGCATGTCGGCTCTGGGCCTGGGAGGAGACACAGAGAACACTGGCCAGGAGGGGTTTAATGGCAGAGGGCAGGGCTCACCAAGGGCTAGGAAAGGTATTAGAGATGAGCTCTGTGATGTCCACCTTTTACAACAAATGACAGGAAGGCCTGATGACTTGCAGGCTTAGATCTTTCTCCTAGCCAAGGGCCCTCTCGATACCTCTGATAGAGGAAGAGTGGGTTCCTGGGCCACGGAGTGCTACAGGCGGAGGGTCTGCAGGCTCGGAGGGCGTCACCTACCCCACAGCTGTGCGAGGCTAGACTCCTCATCGCACCTCTCGCCCACAACGGACCAGGTGTTCCCGACATTTCACACGGGCAGCTGGATGTGGAAGCATACGTCTGGGGCTTTGCCCAAACTAGGCAAGCTCTGGTCAGGTGTGTAAGGGAGACCCCTGCGTGACTAAAGTGGGCAGTGGGAGAGCAGGAGAGCAGGAGCTCTGAAGGGCAGTGAGGCCATGGGCTCGCCCTCCCTGTCCCTGTCACTTAGCTCTCCCTGGCCTCCCTCTGCTCCAGACAGCCGCCTCCTGTCCTTGCCTGTCTTCCAGATCTGCTGTGTCAGAGCACCTGTGCAGCGCTTCCCTTTGTCTGAAATGCATGTACTCAGATATCTCTGTAGTTCCATTCTCCATGCCTTTCATATCTTTACTCAGAAGTAACTCTTTCGAGAAGATCTTCCTTGGTCATCTTTTCTAAAAACGTATGCCAGCACATCTCCTTACTTTATTTTTCTTCCTTAACCGCTATCACCATCTAAAATGCCGTTTGTTGTATTTAAAAAAAATGCTGGATATTGTCTGTATCTCCCATTAGAAGCAGGTGGTCGGAAGATGGGGATCTTGGTCTGATTTGTTGCTTACTATCAGCCAAGATGCCAGGCAGCCCCTATTGAGAGGGAGAAGGCCACCATGGGGTCACCAACGGTGGCTGCTATAGGGTGCTATTATAGGACCCTGTTCTCTCTAAAAAGTGGAAGTTACTCTAATGTTTCCTAAATCCCCCTTATGGCTCTCGGGGCAGGGTTCCATTTTCCTTAAGATGCTTCCCCACGGGGAGTTCACAGAGCCAGAAAGTCCCAAGAATCTTCCCAAGCTGAAGAGACAGAAAATGGGGGTGCTGGGTATTGGAGAGGGCACGGATTGCATGGAGCACGGGGTGTGGTGCAAAAACAACGAATACTGTTACGCTGAAATAAATAAATAAATAAATAAGAAAAAAAAAAGAATAAGAATGTATTTGACTCTTATGAGGAAAAGGAAAATCCTAATAGATCTGTCCTAGCAATTTTATCTTTGTTCTAGAAGGCACTCCTTTCAAAGTTGTGGTAAACTTAGGTTAGCAAACCTCTTTCTGCTTTTCCCCACCAACTCCCAGTATTCCCACTATTCATTCACCTGTTTCTTTGGTAGGGAACCTTGGCAGTTCTGTCCCCTCCCTGGGATCTGCCCCTGCATTGTACCTTGCTTGAAGGAGCACTGCCCCTTTTTCCAAAGATCTACATTCTAGGGTATGGACCAAGTGATGAACATGATGCAAATAAAATGTATCTTTATTTTTTTTGAAGATTTTATTAAATTATATTTCTGAGAGAGAGAGTGAGTGAGCCCATAAGCAGGGGGAGGGAGAAGCAGGTTCCGTGCTGAGCAAGAAGCCTGATGTGGGACTCGATCCCAGGACCCTAGGATCATGGTCTGAGCTGAAGTGATGCTAATAACATGTAAAAAGAACAAATAATTAAAAGAAAAGAATATATTTGAACTGCTTCCCTTCCTTGTCTTTTTTTCATTTGTCCTCTCCTTGGATGGTTGTTTGGTGTTTTTGCTCATGAATCCATGTGTGGCTTGTTTTTGGGTGGTCAGGCAGACAGGCTTCCTCTTCAAGAAGGCTCCCATCAAAAAGCTTCCAAGCCCACCTTCCAACTCTGACCCCAAATGAAAGACTCATAGGTTCAGGGACAGTGGGTAAGAGGATCTGAACGGACTTCTGTACCTGTTTCTCCTCCATCCATGATTCTGGGTCTCCCAGCCCCGGGCCTTCATTCATTTTGCTTGTTTTAGTCATTTGTGGGGCCAGTGGCAGTCTGAGCTCAGTGACTATGTCTGTTCTCCCTGGTGACAGATTTGGTGACAGCATATGGGCTGGGGCTGGGAGTGGCCCCTTCACCACAAAGGGCTTTCTTCCTTCCTGTGCTCTGTGGGGATCCTAGTCAGAAGTGCTTTGAGATGGTAAATATTTTTGCTTCTTAATATCCCAGCTGGACACATAAAAGGCACTTTTCATAGTGTTAATTATTGACAGTGCACAACAGCTTACCTCAGGGTGCCAGTCCAGAGGTGGCTGCTCCCCTTAACAGCCAGGAACACAAAGGCAATCCTTGGGAGAGCCCATTCAGGGACAGCCTGGGCCAGAATGCCCCCTAGGCTCTGCGCCATCACCTGCTCAAGTGACTGGCAGGGGACACTTGGGCACTATCAAGATGGACCGACTGTCTCTGGCTCACTTCTTTGGATTGCCACCATCTGGTCATTGATGTGGAGGCCCGTGGGATTGGAGTATGGGAAGGCGATGAGCAGGGTTGTCTTTTCCAGATGCCTTCTACCCGGTGACTTGTAGTTTTAAGGTGATGAGTTGTCCCTGATAGTTGTAGCAATGGACTGAGTCCTGTGCCTTGAAGTCCTTTGTCTTGGGGGGAGGTGTTAATGCCAGTTGTACCCCAGCAGTAAACTTTCCTCTGAGGTATCCTCTGGGGTCTAGGAAGACCAGATGGCTTTTCAGTGGAGACAAAGGGTCTTACTGGGGCACAGCTGGTCACCAGAGGAGAGAAAGGGTCATACATAGCATGGGGCTTCCAAGCCTGATGTCTGCCTATTGTATGTGGTTCCCCACATCTACTTACTCTCCTCTCACAGTCAAAGGAAACATCTGTGATCCTGGGAACAGACTTAGAGGGCCAGTATGGTTTGCTTAATGGCAGTTCTGCTTGTTACTGTCTTCCAGATAAGTCTTGATACAAGTCATGGGGCTGCAGATCTAATGAACCATTGCCACGCTCCTGGGAATCTGTGTGGTGGGGAGGGAATGTGTGTATGTGTCAGGTGGGCGTAGGGTTGCCTCAGACATTTCTGTGCCTTCTAGTGTTTACCACAATTCTCTTCTGGGAAATGCAAGTCAGATTTCCAGGAAGAGGGCTGATTTTCCTCTTTCTCCTCTTAGATGCTCTAGGCTTTCAAGACTACCTGGTTCTTTAAGCTGCTTTGCTTGTCATTTGTGCAGACACTGATGTCTACTTAAGACTCTACGAAGGACAGGGAAGTGGGCTCTTAGGGAGCCGCAGTGAACTATAACACCCTCATTTACGAGACGAGAGCCTGCAGTGAGTGGCTCTGGCCCCAGAGCTAGGCAGGCAGGTGTAGGGAGCAGCTCTACAGCCAGGACTCAGTTCAGAGCTCCCGATCCAGTGCTCTTCCCATAGTCACACTGTTTCTCTTCCTCTCCAGGGCAAGTCTAGAGAACTCAGAATATGGGCAGGGAGAGTGGGTCAGTTATTGCACATGCTGTTCCTCAGACTTGGGGTGCTTTGGGGGACATGCAGGGGGAGCAGGGCTGTGGCAGGTCTGGGCTGGGTATTGTTAGAAGGTAGACAGAGACATCACAATGTGGAATAAATTTGGTCCTTGGTGGGGTACCTGTCCCTTTTTTGGATGGGGGTGGAGGGCACAGGTCTACTGTGGGGCTTGTCCAAGGCAGTAGAAGTCACCCAACCCTGGGCTGGCCTTGAATCCCTGATTTCCAAGGGGCGGGCAGTGGTGGTCTTCTCACTGTGTCCTGGCCTGGGGTTGGGGAGGTGAGGTGGGGCGCTACTGAGAGGAAGGTGCATGAAATTTGCAGCCTTATTCAGAAGATGAGGGGAAAGGATCCTGCACCACGAGACAGGGTAAATTCAGGGCTAAACTCCAACTGTTGGAGTTGTTCAAAGAAGGGAATGGAGAGTATTAAAAGGGAAGATGATGGAGAAGAGTGGTCTTGAACTAAGGGCTCAAGGTTGTATGAAATCAGAGAGACATTGAAGGTGTGAGGCTTGCTAGGCATCTCAAACAAAAGCATGTAGTTACTGAGGGACAGTGAGTAGACAGGCTTGTGTAGAAAGGATTCACGTGTGTGCATGTACATGCTTTTGCTTGCATGTTTGTGTATGTGCATGTGTATGGGGTGTTATGGACGAGGCTCCAAGACGCATATGCAGAATAGAGTTGGAGAAGGTATTATCCTGATAGGGGGACATTCGAATTCTTGGCTCCACTCTTACCAGCAACTGTGTGACCTCAGTCAAGTCGCTTTCCTTTTTGTACTCAGTTTCCTGGTGTATAGTTCTTTTCAGACCTTATCCAGCTCTAGCTTGTGAGAGAGACATTTTGAGTGTAGACCCTCAACTCCCTGGCTTTATCATCTCTGGATATTTCCCTGAGGTGACAGGTAGGGGACTGGGAGGAAGGGTGTCTTCTATGACTGTGCATCCTGGTCAGGAGACTGCCTCAGAGGCACCAGTACTTATTGGGAGATATTTAATGGAGCTCTCAGGAGCTCATTTCTCTCAGATAAACCAGAGCCTGAATTAATGCTTTAATTATCCAGGCAGCCTCCCCAAAGGCCTTATTCTCCATTTTAATTTTGGAAGACTCGTGTATGTGATATGATTCTTCTCTTGATCTTTCATCAATCAGGCTGAAAATACTTTCTGGTTCCTGGGTGGAAGGGATCAACATTTCATATCAGTGTCCAAAGGGGTAGGATGACCTTATTCTGACCTGGGTCCAAGACCATCTGATGAGTGGGGGGCATTGCGGCAAGAGTTTCTAGGTGGTAGCCATGCTTATCAAGTAGGGGTGAGTGTGTAACCTGGCTTCTGTGGTTGGAGGGTTGTCCGGATTGGAGCAGGACAGAGCTAACTTGCAAATCAGGAAGTGGGGGCAGAATTATGCAAATCCGGCAAGGGATGAGGATAGGCTGCCAGTACAGAGATCGTATAAGGCCAGCCTTGGGCATATAGATCCTTGGCCTCATGATGGCCCCGTTCTTTGGGGGATAAAGCTTCCGGGGTCTTTGCTGTTCCATCACAGTCCAGGCATGACTGAAGTTATAAGAGACAAGTTGAAGGGGCTGGAGGAGGAGTTGGAATCTGAGGGCCTTGAAGGATGGTGGAGATTGAGGAGGGGAAGTAGAGAAAGGCACAGTCAGAACAAACCTGCAGACAAGTCACTAAGTACATACACCTTGAGCCATTCAGTCTGGGCTTCTGTCTCAACAGGATTCTGTCCCATGATTCAAATTTGGAAATGGTTGGGTATATCCTCCTTTGTCTCATATATCCCCATTTTTTTCCATCTATAACCTCTACAGTTGAGAGATTAACTAATTAATTTGATAAGAATTTATTAATTGCCTGCCATTTATTAGGTACTGTGTTAGTGCTGAGGATACAGGAAGGAACAAGACAAAGGCAATCCCTGAACTGTGGGAGGAAGGCAAACCCCAAATTAAAAAAGCAACAACAACAAGTAATCAGTCAAATAAATAATGGTAATTGATGGTAAATCCTGTGAAGAAAGCAAACAGGAAGCTGGCAGAGAAAAAACAGAACTCTTTTTGATGCTATGTTAGGGACGGATCCTCTAAGAGGTGACATTTAAGTTTAGATGTGAGGAAGGAACCAGCCCCTTGAAGAGCAGGGGGAGCAGAATCCCAGCTAGAGAGAACGGCAAGGAGTGTAGGAATAACCGAAGGAGGTCTGATATGTTTGGATTCTTCACTTGTGAGCAGTGATGAAATTAAGGCAGGGTTGTGAGGTGGGTTGGTGGTTTATATAGAGGTGAGTGAAGCACTGTGTTTCAACTTGGACAGCTCCTAGTGCTGAAGTCCCAAGGCCCTCAAGAAAGGCTCAGGGTTCATGGATGTGTCATGGAACATGGTGGGTACCCTGGACTCTTTAAGACTAAGGAGTATGGATGCAAGTTCCTGGGATTTGCAGAACTTTGGGGTTCTCCTATGGAGTAAAAGTGATTTGGATGTTGTATCTGTTTTCTCTGGCAGCTGTCGTCAATTACCACACACTTGGTGGCTTAAGGCAACAAATTTAATCTCTTATGGTTTTAGAAGAAGTCAGAAGTCAGTATCACTGAGCTGAAATCAAGGTGTTGTCAGGGCTGGGCTCCCTCTGGAAGTTCTAAAGAAGAATCTCTTTCTTGCCTCTTCCAGCGTTGGTGGCTACTAAATTCCTTGACTGATGCTTGCAGCAGCCCCATTTCAACTTTGGTGGTCACATTGCATTCTTTTTCTGCGTCCCATATCCCCTTGCCCTTTTCTTATAAGGACAGTTGTCATTTCACTGGGGCCTATCCAGATAATAAAGATAATCTCCCCATCTCAAGATCCATAATCACATCTGCAAAGTCCCCTTCATCATATAAGGTAATGTCCACAGGTTCTGGGAATATTAGAGTTTGGACATGTTTGGTGGTTGCTATTCAGCCTACCATGGATATGCTTGTAAGGGAAGAGGGGAGAGGAGTGAGGCAGGATCCAAGCACCAGTTCTGGAGTGGATGATGCTTAGGGCATGGTTGGAGCCCCAGTAAACACTGGTAAAACACTTGAGTATATCCCTATCTATGATATTTTGATTTTTCATTAAACCTTAATCTGTTATTCCCAGGAGAGGATTTGACCAGCAGGAAGGAGGGATGAGAAGTTTGGGGTGGCAGAAGCCCTGGATCAGCTGCATCAACTCTTTGTGTTTTTAATAAAAAGCCTCCTGACACAGAGTAAAAGGGCACAGAGCAGTGGGAAATGATGGTGTCACAGGAGGTGGGGTTGGAGGAGGGTGGTGGAGGGTGTAGGGACTTCTGTTGGCATGACAGGGTCCTTTGCTGACTTCAGTTCTGAGTTACTTATGGTTAGATTTTAAGAATTTATGGACTTAAATAATTACATGAAACAAGATTAAATAAATAAAAGAATACTATATTTCCTAGATCTGTCAAAGAAACATGAAGGTCTCCTACCTAGACAGTCTTTCCAGAAATATTGAATTTCTTTTTATTATTTCTGAAGTTAAACAAGAATAAATTTGAATAATTAATGCATGGGTCTCTCTCTTCACCGCCTCCTCTGCCACTTCTTAGCATCTATATCATCTTAAGGTGCTGAGAGGAAAGAAATAGATCAAAGATGTGGCAGTGCAATTTGTAGGCATCAGCTAAATCACTTGCTTGGCTGTGGGTGGATGTGGTTGTTATGATTGGAGGATGAGGGGTCCTTGGCTGTAAGCTCTTGGGGGACCATGCTGAAGTCTGCTTTCACTGATCTGTCTCAATGCAGGACTCAGGTTGGTGAGAACTTTAAAATAAGACTTACTGATTGGGATGGGAAACGGGGCTAAGTATGGGCCCTGGGAGATGAACTGATGGGTTGGTGCCATGTGGGACTGGTAGGCACCGCTCTGATCTGAGGGAGGGTGGGGCAGGGTCTTGGGATTGGCCCTCCATGCCCCTTTCAGAGTGTTCTCCAGGGACTTCTATCATGCTGTCTTGGCTTCTGGACAACTGCTGGTTATTAGTTGTGCCACTGCCTGCTTTGTCTAATGCAGGTGATTGTCAGCTGTACATACTGGGAATTAATGAGATGGCCACTGTCTGGCTTCTGATGAACTGATGACTTCTTCCGCTAGCATCTCTCTGGGATCCTGCATAAGGCCCTCATTTATGTATCCCACAGACATTTAATGGGAGTCCACTGTGGGTCAGGCTTTGGGGATACCACAAGGCATGGTACCAGCTGAGCCCTAAGTAGCTTTTGTCTAGTGGGAGAAACAGACAAGAGCAGGCAATCACAGTAGAGTGGAATGCAGGCTGCTACAGGCCTGATTGCAGGGTAGTCTAAGAGCACAAAACCAGGTCTTGAGAATCACTGGCTTTCTGGAAGAAGTCATGCCTACTCTGAAGTCTGAAAGTGAATTTGGCATTAGCCAAGTAAAAGGGAGGAGAGAACATTCTAGGTAGACAGAATAACATACGAATAAGCTCTGGAGAAAGAGAAGGCAAGGCTGTGTTTGGGGAACGGGAAGAAGTTTGGCATGAATGTGATTGTGGGTGAAGGATGGGCGTGGGAAGAGGTGGAGGTGAAACAAGCCTGCTTCTTTGGATGGGACATCAGGGCAGTGGCTCATGAATGGGTTTAAATGTGGGAGTGACATATCCAATTTTCACTTACTATTATTTTTTTAAAAGATTTTATTTATTTATTTGACAGACAGAGATCACAAGCAGGGAGAGAGGCAGGCAGGGGAGGGGGAAGCAGGCTCTCTGCTCAGGGCTTGATCCCAGGACCCCGGGATCATGAGCTGAGCCAAAGGCAGAGGCTTTAACCTACTGAGGCGCCCCTCACTTACTATTATTTTAGAAAAGTCACACCGGGTGTAATGTGGGGGATGATTTGGGGTGGGATTAGGGTTCCTTAATAGGGACTCCAGTTCAGGGGCTATTGTAGTCAACCAGACAACAGAGATCAGTGGGATAGACCAGGGTCTCAGCAGTGGGGATGGAGACAAGAGAAGATATTTGAAATATTAGAAGAGTAGAAGTGATAGGACCTGGAGGTTGTGGAGAGTGAGAGAAAAGTAGGAATAGAAGGTGACACCCAGGCTTCAGTTTGGGGCAACAAAATGGTTTCATTTACTCAGATAAAGAACACAAGAGGTGCAGCAGAATTTCGGGAAAGACACTGAGATGCTTGTGGGATATCCCGGAGGAGATGATGCTGGTCTCAACACGTGAGACAGAGCGGGTAGAAGATCCAAAACTGGATCCTCAGCACACAGATGGCAACTGAAGCCAAGGGAGAGGCAAGAGCTTCCAGAAAGAGCACTGAGTGAGGAGAGGTGAGGACTATCATTCTCCAGTCATCAATTGTGGCATAACAAATGGCCTTCAAACTTAGTAGCTTAGAACAACAAATATTATACTATATTTCTCTGTTTTTTGGGTCATGAATTTGGCCAGAGCTCAGCTGGGCACTTCTTCTGTCCTGTGTGGGGTTGACTCAGATGACTCGTTGTATTTGGCTGGCAGATGGGCTGCTCTGGGGAACCCGAGAAGCCGTCACTCACGCACCTGCCACCTTGGTGGAGATGGCTGGAGGTCCAGACCCAGCTGAGACGCTCCACCAAGGCTGTGTCACGGTGGCAGAACGTCCTCTGTGGGAGTTCAGGATTTCCAGATGGACTATTCCACGAGAGGGGAATTAGAAACTGTCAGTTTCTCAAGGCATAGGCTCAGAGACTAGCACTGTGTTATTTCCAGGGCATTCTGTTGATCAAAAGCAGTCACAGAATCATCCACTGAGACTTAAGGGCTGGGGGTGGAGACTATGTCTTGATAGGCACAGTGTCATATTTGTCAAATTTGTGGCATCATGCTGAGGAAGGAAGGCACTAGAAGGCCCTAGGAGGCAAGGCTATCCTTATTTATAGGCAAGAAATTAGAAGAGATTCCTTGACTATTATTAGTTGGTAGTCAATTGGTATGCACCAATGCTGCTATATTGGGTTGTCAAAAATGAAATATTACTATACATATTTGATAAGTAGCCACTTCCCTGAGCTCCTGAGTGCTAACTGACCTGGCTGACTTGGTCCCTCCCCTGCACACACAAATTGGAATTTTACTTTTGTTTATTATTTACATTTAGCATTTATCTCCATATCAGACTGTAAGATGAATAAGGACAGAGGGCTTTTTCTTTTTTCTGTTTTTTGTTTTTTTTTTTAGATTTTTAAAATTTATTTATTTGACAGACAGAGATCACAAGTAGGCAGAGAGGCAGGCAGAAAGAGAGGACGAAGCAGGCTCCCTACTGAGCAGAGAGCCCGATGCGGGGCTCGATCCCAGGACCCTGGGATCATGACCTGAGCCGAAGGCAAAGGCTTTAACCCACTGAGCCACCCAGGTGCCCCCGCCCCCATTTTTTAGGACTTTTTCTTTTTTAAACCAATGTTTATTATAGTGCTTGGCACACAGTAGGCACTCAGTCAGTGCTTGCTCAATGAATAACTGAGTGGACCAAGTCTGTACTGAGTATCTACTATGTACCAGGCACATACTGGGCATAGAGTGAAACCGATCATAAACAGAATGAACAGGAGACATCTACAGTACCTCAGATGTTTGTGAGTGTGGAGAAAACACAGGCAGGAGTTTAAGGAGGCCTAGGGAGGAGAGGCTGTTTAAATCAGGCTCTCAGGGGCGCCTGGGTGGCTCAGTGGGTTAAGCCGCTGCCTTCGGCTCAGGTCATGATCTCAGGGTCCTGGGATCGAGTCCCGCATTGGGCTCTCTGCTCAGCGGGGAGCCTGCTTCCCTCTCTCTCCCTCTCTGCCTGCCTCTCCGTCTACTTGTGATTTCTCTCTGTCAAATAAATAAATAAAATCTTTAAAAATAAATAAATAAATAAATCAGGCTCTCAGGTAGTGCCTGGGTGGCTCAGTGGGTTAAAAAGTCTCTGCCTTTGGCTCAGGTCATGATCTCAGGGTCCTGGGATCGAGCCCTACATCGGGCTCTCTGCTCAGTAGGGAGCCTGCTTCCTCCTCTCTCTCTGCCTGCCTCTCTGCCTGTTTGTGGTCTCTGTCTGTCAAATAAATAAATAACATCTTTAAAAAAAATAAAAAATAAATAAATCGGGCTCTCAATGTGCAGGTAAGTTTTGAAAGAAGATCTGAAGGAATGAGCGAACAAGCTTACACAGCAGGTTAGGGGCATTGGGAATGCACCTCAGCAAAATCCAGACCTTTCTCTCCAGCTTCCTGCGCCGGCAAGGCTACAAGTAGAGCTCTTTCCCTGAGGTTTGGGTTGTCTGTACCTCAGCCTGTTCTTTTATTTTTATTTTTAAGGATTTTATTTATTTATTTGACAGAGAGAGAGAGAGAGAGAGAGAACGCACAAGTAGCAGAGTGATAGGCAGAGGGAGAGGGAGCGGGAGAAGCAGGTTCCCTTCTGAGCAGGGAGCCTGAGGCGGGACTCAGTCCCAGGGGCCCGAGATCATGATCTGAGCTGAAGGTAGAGGCTTCACTGACTGTGCCACCCCGACATCTCTAGCTTGTTCTTTCAGAGGGCCACCGAGCAGCAAGTATTGTTAGAACTCACTGTGGAAGATGTGGCTGAAGCCACCCTAAGAGCACGTTTTCATAGAGGGAGAAAGTAAGAGCTGGAAAGCGTTGGCTGCCTGACAGGGTTCTAGGGAGGAGAAGGCCTACTAGATAGGGTGTGGGAGGGCAGGGGAGCTCACGTTCCTCTGTGGGAAGAGGAAGAGAGAAGAGAAAAGAGGGGGAAAAGGAGGATTGCCCCATGAAGAACCCAAGACAGAAAAAATTAAAATGGCGACCTCAAGCCTGGAGAACGGGATTAATAGACAAGGTTCTGGATCGTATGCCCTCCTGTGCGAGACTCCCAGGAAGTGTGTTCAGTTGTGTGAAGAAATCAAAGAAGACCAGGGTCTGACTGTTCCCTGCTCCAGGAGGAGTGACGAGCCCCACTTAGGGAAGAACCACAGGGGAAAGGATGCACTTTACAAAGTCGGACGGTCCTTAGGAGAAAGAATCCAATCAGGTGGTTAAGCTGAACGAGGCCCTGACTGCCTGGGTTCGAGTCCCGACCCTGCCACACACCAGCTGCTGCCTTAGGCAGGACTGTTTCCCTTTCCATGGCAGTTTCCTCGCCTGAAAAATGTGGGCAAATAGCGAGACCGACCTCACAGCGGGGAGGAGGGGGTTTCACGGGGTGTAGCGTAGAGCGTGATTAGCCCCCGGCATCCCGTGCGCGAAGGGCTCATTTTACTGATGATTAGAGATAAAATGCAATTAAAGGCCACCTTTAAAAGAGAGCCCTTGACCACGATGCTTGTTTACTGATCAGTAGCTGCTGGAGGACAGAGGAGGTGAAAGCTACATTGACAGAAGGCTTTGCCAAGTACGGAGACACCAGAGAGGGGGGTGAAGCAGCTCTGAGACTCTAGGGCGAGACTCTAGGGGCGTGGACACCCACTTGATGACATTCGTGCGCTACTTTGTGATCCCAAATTGCAAGTAATGTGTGCCGAGTTGTTTCAAGTGGCTTATCGCTCCCTTTCCTGTTTCTGCAGCACCCCTCCTTTACCTGGCGTTTGTACTGGCGGGGCACCTCCTCCTCGCATTCACAACTGGCTGGACACCATTTTGTGCCTTTCTCTCTGCCATGCTGTCACTTAAAAATGTAGTGACGTACAGAATGGTTATTGTCACCGTCTGATAAACATGAGCTCTCTATAGATGCACTTGTCTGCAGACTACTCTTCTGGTTTATTAATCCCTCCCACATTTATTGATGAGCTGGGGCTCCTGGGCTGGCAGGTGGCCTTCAGCTGTCCGGGGTGGGGTCCTATTCCGTGATCTCTACTGTGATAAGAGTGCACAGGGGTTTCTGGTGAGATGTGGACTGGGACCGAGGTGACCCTACTGTGTTGTGGTTAAGATAACGCTTTTAGGACAGCCTGCCAGCCTGTGAAGCCCACAAAAACATGTACGGGTGGGTTTGTTGAGAAGCCAGAGCCGGTATTGAATGAAGAATATGCGGATTATGACCTGTCCCATGAGATGGCACAAGCCACCCACCCAGGGTAGGTAGGTAAATCTCTCAGCATCCGAGGTCCCACTTGTTGGGGCCAGTGACAACTCCCCAGGGTTGTTTTGCTTGAAGATGCAGTTTCAGGACACCTGCACATAGGAAGTCACTTCCCAAGGTTTGTTATGCACAGATCCCAGAAACCAGGAGGTGGGGGGCCGCAGTGAGCTGGGCCAGCCCTCCCTCTTGGGTCATGGGTGAGACGGAGAACAGGGTAGCAAGCTCTTGTCACTTATGAAGAGGTTGGGGTGGATGTCACTAACTCTTCTCAGCTCTAAGTGGTCATTTCAAAGGGTGCCCTGGGAAAAGCAAAGTGGGAACTTGTGGCAGGAATCCTAAGCTTGGGTCTTTATGTAAATGCGTGAACTCTGGCTGTGAGCGGGGCTGCCTTCCTGTAAATGCCAAGGCAGTGGGTCTTGTCATCTCTGCATCCCCGGGCCAGCATGCTGCCTGGTTCCCGTGGGAGCAGGCATGTTAAAAATGCTTGGTTTGTCTTGGTTCATGGCCAGCATGTGACCTCCTTGACTCATGGTGGGGTGCTCCTGCGGTTGGATAAATTGGGAATGTCCTAGATGACTTGGAGGCACTCTGGCAGGGTTACTCTCCTTAAATTGTAGGGAAGTGGAGCGTGAGGGCATAGGATGGAGAAGGGTAGCAGACTATCCACCCTACCCGCTGGCTGTTTCTTTCCAGTTGTGTGTGTGTGTGTGTGTGTGTACACATACATACGGGAGTCCAGGTCGATTGCGGCATCATAGAAGGTGGCTCCTATGTCGCCCGTTTGCTTTCTGTCTAACCCATACCACCTCCTCTTCCCCTAGTTTAACTCAGCAGGTTTTGCCTAGTGCGTGGGACACATGCATGAATAGAACCTTGGTCTGACTTGGTGGTTTAGCAGCTGGACCCACCCCAGCACCCTGCTCTCCCTAGAAGACATGCGTGGCCTGGTGTCTGCACGGTCGCCACCAGGTCTTGCTTGGAGGAGGCGTGGGGCCTGCAGGCCTCAGCCTTGTGTAGACACCTCTGCCACCAGCATCATGGTCAGAGCCACCTTCCAGGCTGTTCTTGGCTCCACTGCTGTGCTCTCTTCCTGCCATGGTGGGTTTCTGCTGAGCCCTGAGGGGTTCCCCCTCCTGGGGTTTGCAGTGGGGGGAGGCTAGCTTCTCTACACCCTTGTCCCTTCTTCCTCCCCACCCCCAAGCCCTGGTAGGAGCCCTTATTCTTTGGCTCCAGGGACAAAATAACTGGTTGCCCAAATAGGTTCTAAATTTAACCAGCACAGCAAAAAGCTCAGCTAGAGGGTATGGAGAAGTTGTACTTCGGCAAACGACTATTTATTTCTGATTATTTTACCAGTAATTGGACCTGCCCTCTCCCAGGCGTCCCCTTCGCCTCTGTTTTAGCAGCAAATGTAATTGTTTCTATTGAAGCTGTTCCCCTCCTCCCCTTCCACCTGCTGCCTCCTCGCCTACCCACTGTTTGAAAGGAGTCTTGACTCTTGTTCTTGTTCTTGGATGAACCCCAACAGCTCACTGAGCAGAAAGATGGGCTGGGGCAAGTCTCTGCAGGCCCTGGCTGCTGGAGCTGGAGCCCACTCCTTCATGGCTCCTAGCCCCCAGGAACGTGGATGTTGCCACACTCAGAAGTCCTCACTCAGGCACTCTGGGGACTTTTAAACAACAAAACCACTATTTGTTCCTACTTCCCTATGAGAAGACTGAAGTGGATGCCTAATTCTGACCCTTGTGGGGCTCCCTGGGGAACAGACCTTGTTCCTCGGCCCCTGTCCTGGGCTACTACTAGCCTCTGTGGTAGGGACAGACTCCTGTTCTCCTTTCCCTATTTTTATCTTTCTCATTGTGAAATGAAGGATGCTGCCAGGCACTCTGTGTGAGCTCGTTAGAGTAGGCCAATGATGATAATTTGTGGGTAGGATTGCCTGGGCCTGGCCCCAGGGAAACCTCCCCGTGCTCGACAGGGAAATTCAGCCCTGCCTAACCCTGCCTAACCAGTGTGAGGCAAATAGAAGTGTGTCTGCTTTTCCCCCAGATTTCAGAGCTATACGGATGAGCCCTCATCTCGATGCTGTGGATATCCAGACCCTGAAGGAGCCTGGGGAACCCACCACTGTTGCACACTGTCCCTGGAATCTTGGCCCCTTGGCGTTGTGAATGAGGGCAGCCGGAAGCTCACTTCTACTCCTGAGGGGTATTTTCTGCTGCTCAGTGCACTACTGATGCTGGCCATGGAAGGGGCCGAGAGATTTGCTGGTGAAGTGTTCTTTCTGTCACAAAGCAGGAAGTCTGGTCCTCTGATGAGTGTAGGGGTGCAGGATAGAGAGGGCTGACATGCCTTTGGCGAGAACAGGCATGTGCTGGCTGCAGACACAGACTGGACTGTCGGGGGACTAGTTACGTGCAGCTTGCCGTCTGTGTGGAGGGCGCCGTACCTCCAGTGCCTTGTCCAGAACAGTCTTACACTCCTCAGGTTTTCAGGGGACCAGGTGGAATGGGGGAGTTTTACCAACCACTCCTGTTCTGTGGTCAGGAGCTATTTCTGGAGCCTTAGCTAAGACCTTGGAAGCGTGCAGAAACATCTCCGGTTTGTTTTGCCACAAGATGCAACAATGGGGTTTGTAATGATTTCCCTTCCCGTGTGTAAATGGACATTTTAAGAGTTTTTGGTGAAATCCTATTCTCTGTGTAATCTTGTGAGAGTTTACAGGGTTGAAGGGGGATTTATTTTGGATAGTAAAAAGAGCTTTGTTATTGTAGGCTGGTGATCCAATGAACTAAGGAACACAAAGGCTCGTCCCTCTGCTGAGATGTCTCAGAAAAACCCGGACAGCTGCTCTGTTGCAATGGGTTGAATGTGAATATTCTGTTTTGCGGGGGGAATGTTGGTGAGTGGGGAATCTGGCCATTGCTGAGCTTTGTGCTACAGCTGATTTATTCATCATGGACTGTCATTTCACATCAATGTAAAGCAGACTTCTAGAAACTGTCCTCCCTCAGAAGTACACCCAGCACGCTACATAATGTCCTTGTAACATTTTCCCCCATATGTCTCTTCCTCAAATACCAGTCTAATGCATATGCCAGCAATGTTCCCGACTTGTAACATTCCTGGGCTTTTATCGTTTTGCCAGAAACTCAGGAAAGCAGTTGTGGGACCAGTAGGAATTTGGGATGATTCTAGAGTCAACTTCTGCCCATGCCTGGGACAGCGGTTTCACAGGCCGGGTAGGGAGGTTTGCCTGTCTGAGTTCTTTTCCCAGGACCCCCTGGGAACATGGGAGGTCTCTCTTTAGACATGATGGGCTGGGCCCAGACAGAAGGCCCCTGGAAAGGGGCCTTTCAGTACCCTGGAGAGCACCCTCTCTCATCTGCACACCTGTCTTCCCCTCCGCAGGGGCAGGCTGTAGTGCCTGTAGTTCAGCCTCTGTCTCATGCTTGAGGATGTCATGGGGAAGGGGACTCGACTTGATCTTCAAACCCTCAGGATGGCTCTGCTGCCCACAAACCGAGGGGCCTTGAGAAAATTGATGAGACTTGGTTTCCACATCTGTGAACAGGGATAGGATTACTTAATGCATTCAGCCTCAGTCTGTGAATGAAGGATTACTAGAATTAGTACGTGCACGTGTTCCTCAGCACATGCCTGGCACTAGGCAAGAGCTCAGTATGTGGCTGGGACCATGCTGGCTGTTATTACTAGATATGTGATCTGGACAGTCTCACCCTCTCTGAGCTTGTCTTCTTCTCGGTCAGGTGGGACCACTGCAACCTCCTTCATAGGGTTGTTTTGAAGTCTAGTTATGTGCCAGCCTTTGGCGTTCAGTACATGGGTGTTAGATAAACCTTAATCTGCCCCCTTTCCATATTTTCTCCAGCAGCTCTGGTCCTTCCTCATTAGAGACCACAAGGGGCAG
The DNA here is from genome assembly GCF_022355385.1 of Mustela nigripes. Lineage (NCBI taxonomy): Eukaryota > Metazoa > Chordata > Mammalia > Carnivora > Mustelidae > Mustela > Mustela nigripes. The sequence continues at coordinate 17,310,038 of NC_081566.1, forward strand.
TGCTTTGTCCCCACTATGACCTCACAACTCTGGTCCTGTTTTACTCTGACTTTCCTTTTTCCAGAGGCCCAGAGCCCCATGGATTTTCCCTTGGGGGACAGAGACAGAAGAATGGGTTCATCTGTGGTCCTGTCTGTTGTGGCTCACAGCAAGACTTCCTTATTATGGGAATGAGCCTTGGTCTTTGTTGCTGTTCTGGACATGGCTATACTTCTTCTTCTTCTTCTTTTTTTTTTTTTTCTTTAAGATTTTATCCATTTATTTGACACAGAGAGAGAGAGAGAGAGACCACAAGTAGGCAGAGAGGCAGGCAGAGGGGGAAGCAGGCTGCCGGCTGAGCAGAGAGCCTGATGCGGAGCTCGATCCCAGGAACCCTGAGATCATGACCCGAGACGAAGGCAGAAACTTAACCCATCGAGCCACCCAGGCACCCCGAGGACATGGCTACACTTCTTATCTAGCCTTGGCTTTGTTGCTTAGCATGTGTGTGGGCTTGGACAAGGCATACCACCTCTCCAGATGTCAGTTTCCTCATCTGTAGAATGGGAATAATGATCCTATTTGCCTCCCTCATCTTCTAGGATTGTTGTTATTGGCACCTAATGGAATGATGAATGTGGAACGTAGTTTGTAGAGTGCTGCACAGTTGTAAGGGATTAGGATTCCAGATTCCCTGACTGCCTAAAGTTTTGCCAGCCCTCTTGAAACACAAATATCTCCAAGAGGTGGCTCACCCAGAGGCCGCCTGTATCATTCCTACTGTATCAGTAGGAATGAGAGCAAAGCATGGGAATAGATTTAGACATGCACCTCAAGGAGGGGAAACTTGGGGGGAGGCAGTGTTGGGGATGAATGTGAAAGAGGAGACAGGTTGTGACCTTACACTTTGTCTATGGTTGACTGAGGCCCTTTGCTGGACCCCTCCCCCTGGGACATCTTCAGGAATCCCAGTATGAGTTCACTGGAGAGGCTGGAGGGCATACTCAAAGGGTATAAATTTCCCATTCTAGCTCTTACAGGGTGGCTTGTACAGGTCCCCGCACACTCCATGGGCACAGTCTCCTGGGGGATGCAGCTGCATTTCCCAGACCAGGCACGTGGTGCAGGTGGTCGCCTGTTGATGTTTTCTTTAAGGGCCCTCATTCCAAGTCGCTGGGCTGCATACAGGAGACAAAAGCACATTCACTTCAGGTTTCATATGTAGGTCTTGAAGGCGTATTTTGTGCCTCACCTGGTGTGGAAGGTTATAAAGAAGCTGTCTATTCCGATGGTAATTCAGAGAGGGCTGGCAGAATGGCTAAGGAGGAAGGAGAGAATCTGTGTTTGGCAGTGGTGGGAACTAAATTGGGACAGTGCCTTAGGTCACTTTCCTGGAAGCAGACCCTGAAAGAAAGACTGGTATGCAAGTGATTTGTTAAGGGTGTGCTTCCAGGAGAAACAGTATCAGCGGGAGCAGGACAGGCAGGACAGGGAAGACACCAAGCAAGGTTGGCATTCCAGGTGATGGTCCAGCCTCAGCCTGCCTCCCCGGCAATTCTGGGGCATAGATGACATGGCTGACTTTATCCAACCTCTAGGCAAGACTTTTATAGTCCCAGTTGTCTGAAACAAGAAGTTCCCTGAATCCTTCACCACACACTCTTCATCCCCTGTATCCTGCTTTGCATTTTCCTTTTGCCCAAGCACAAACTGGTTTCTCACATACTTTATAACCTCCCTATTTATTACAACTTTTGTGAATTGCGGCTCCTTAGAAAAATGCGAGCTCCGGGTGGGCAGGGCTGTCTGTTTTGCTCCCCCATTCATCTCCAGTGGGTGAATGGCGGCTGGCTCGTGGCCGGCACGCAGCCCACGTTTTGTAGATTGGATGCTTCGAGCCAGAGGTCGGGTGGAGGCTGCCAGAGAAGCCGCTGGATAGGAAGACGTGGACCTCACGGATCTTCAGGAGATGCAGCAACCGGGACGAGTGGGGGTTGAGTGGAAGGATGATGACGAGGATTTGGACAAAGGGAAGCAGGAGGATGCTGTGTCACTGCTGAGGAGTGGTGCCGCAGGACTGAATTCTGGCTGGAGCAGCATGTTGGAGGAGTACAACACAGTGTGGCTGCAGGGAACAGAGCTTCCCGTGAGGGGCAGTGGGGTGTGTGGAGGGGGGAGGATCCGTTCTCAGATCCATTTGGACCTGAGTCTGATGCCTGGAGCAGGGAAGGCCAGGTGCCACAGTGGGAGCAGACGGGAGGCTTTTCCTGCTCTCCTGCCTGGGGCCTCCTGCCTGCTGACAGGGCTGCTAGGATAATGAGTGGTTCCCCAGGCCTTTGCTCTGCACAAAGGCCTTGGCATTCGTGCATCAGCCAAGGCTTGCCATTCCCACTGAGTGGCCCCAGCTGGGTCTCATTTACTCCTGGCCTGGTAGGATAGCAGCACAGAGCTCGCACTTGGGCAAGGGAAAGCCATCTAATGGCTTGTGTGAGTGTGGAGGACAGTGGGGACAGCCCTGCTGTGATGGGGATCCCAGCCCAGAGAGCAACCTGGAGTTCGGAAGCACCCAGGGGAATCTGAGCAGCTGGCGTGGGGCAGTGGCCGCCTGCTGGCTCCATCCGTTGTGCGGAAGAGATGGCAAGGGAGCAGCAGGGTGGAGACAGGCATGGCTCCCTTCCTGCCCCAGATGCAGGGACATGAGATCTGGGCAGCATCGAGGAAGGGCATCTCAGGCAGGAGCTCGAGCCATTGTATTTGCCTTGGTGGGCAGGAAAGGGCTTTCCCTCTGTGTCAGCGCAGAGGACAGGGAGGTCCCTGAGCCTGCTCTGGTGCCCTGACATTTAGCAGGAAGTGCCACGCCAAGCACAGGTCACCCTGTTTGTGAGTGGCCACTGACATCTTGCTGGAAGTAGATGAGGGGGCCGGAGTGGGAGGGGAGGGTTGGGCGGATGCCCTGTGGAAACTGACAGCGGAGCGCAGGGATTTGCCCCTTGAAGACCTTCCTGGTGACTGGGGGAGGCCTGCGAGAGCCTGCGAACTTGAGGTTACTAGCTTGTCCCTCCGCCTTCATATCCATCAGCTGGTGAGAGCTGCAGACAGGCTGTCAAAAGGAGCCTGGGATGGGGGCCTCGTCCGTTACCTGTGTGACCTAGAATCCTCACAGCAGTCATCTGTGTTGATACTTTTAGCTCAGTTTTATAAATGAAAGGATCATGTCTTGGAGGCTTCCATCCTTTAAAACCTGCTCCTCTTTCCATTATGTGATCCTGGGTCTGTACTCAAGGAGGTATCCCCTTGCCTAACATTTCCCATTAGCGCCTTTTGGGGGCACCACAGGGACGGGCCCCAATTGGGCCTTGGGTACCCCGGCTTTTTGGGACAGGTCTGCATCTCCTGCTCCCCCATTCTGGGAGACTTGCCATTCTAAAGACTGTTGTCATAGCACCTTTTACATTTGGGGACCCTACTGCTCCTCAGGATCAAAGCAGTTTTTTTAGCACAATTTGGGATTTGTCAAAGATCTTTGGCACTTCTCATCTCTCATTTTTCAATCTTCTTTTTCCTATCTCGGGCCTCAGAAGTTACTTTCTTAGTTTGTCCCAAGGTTGCCTGGACATTCTTTTTTTTTTTTTTTTTTTAAGATTTTACTCATTTATTTGACAGACAGAGATCACAAGTAGGCAGAGAGGCAGGCAGAGAGAGAGACAGGGAAGCAGGCTCCCCGCTGAGCAGAGAGCCAGGACCCTGAGATCATGACCCGAGCCGAAGGCAGAGGCTTTAACCCACTGAGCCACTCAGGCACCCCTGGACATTAATTTTTGTTGTGCATCGCTGTCTTGGGGTGGGGGTTGGGGGGAGGAAACCTTTAGGAAGCTTGCCCCTGCAAGGGGTACTGAATTCACAGCTGTGGAAAAAAATTAATTAAAAAAAAAAAAGCTTAAAGCTTTCCAGAGGAACTTGATTTGGCTTAATAATTACGTTTGTATTTTAGTAACAAGTGAAAATAACAGAGTAACTAGTAGACTACTTAAAAGATTATTTCATAAGGGATGAGTAAGATATGATAGCTTAGCTTTTATATTTCCATTATTTTTCCAATGTAAGATACAAAATTTTGTTCCAGAACCATGAGAAATATGTCAACTTATTTGTAATTTACTCTGCTTTCCTTGAAAAGGATGCTTTATTTCTCATATAGTGTTCAGAATAACCCTCCCAGTCCTTGTGATAGATAGCCATGTGAAGTACTTGGCAAAGAGAAAAATGCATCACAGATCTACCAGAATAACCGAAATGAAGATATTTATAACTAGGTGACAAATGAAAACTATCACCACAGAGAACCTGCGGTACAAATTTTATTATTGAAAGGAGCTCTAAAAAGTTGCTAAAGACATCTAAATTAGAAATAATAAAAGCAGCTGAAAATCAAAATTAGTCTGAAATAAGACGATCCGTGTGAATGAGAAAAAGGTGGTCTGTTGTGTAGCACAGACAACTCAGACGTCCTTATGGAGCTTTCGTAAAGATGCTTTTCAAAATTTACATCTGACATTTTCTCTCTTTTGTCTGGTGAGGACAGAGAACAGCAGATGGGGGTGGAGGAGAGGACCGGTAGAGGAGGAGGACAGCATTTTGCCCAAACTCAGCGTTAATACAAATGGCCGTGGAACTAATTTAGAACAATTTTTTTGTAGAAAGAAAGCGGAAAAAAAAAAAAAAGGATTTTTAAAAAATTTCTATTTACACTGAATTTGTTTCCAACTTTCCGAGGGGAGAAATGAAATATGGTAGAGGCAGTCAGTGTGATTGGGCCCAGGTTTTGGAGGAAAAGCGATCTCACGATGCCTTGCTTGTGGATTCTTCAAGGAGCCAAGATCTGGGTGTAAGTGCTCGGTGTACGGTAGGTTCGTATTAGATTGCCACCAGGGTTTGTACTGATGCTGATTTATCAAGATGGGGACTCTGTGCTGGCAGAAGCAGAATCAAGGAGGGCCGAAGCCCACACTGCAGAAGGGAGTGGGTTCCTTTGTCTAAGTGACTCGGCTGGCTGGTTCAGCCTGGGACATTTCCTCACTTAATTATGCAGGACGACAAGTGCTCCAGTGTGAATAGTTGCATGTCAACATTTCAAAGCTAGTTGACTCTAAGGTATTTCTAGCTTGGAAATTTCCACTAATTCAAACCTTGCACAAAATGCAGTGTGGAGGTTGAAAACTAGAGAAATTACCTGGCTTGCTACCAAGTCTATTTAATGGCAGACTTCTTGAGTCTCTGTTTCCCAGTTTGTCTGGGCCAAGGGAGAAAGCGAGTGCCTGTTGTGTCATAAACCCTGCTCTGACTATCAGTCACAGGCCCCCCTTTGGGGTGGGACTGATCCTCCACACCTTGACTGAAGTGTTCTGGGACACGCCACGGTCACAGAACGTCCGCTCAAGTGGATTTCTGACAGGCATCCTATATTTCCAATACACAGGCCTCAAAGATGCGGACCTCACGCCTGGAGGCATTTTCTCAGTAATTGGTGCTGGCATGAAACTTGACTCCCAAAAGAGCCAAGGAGTTTCAGGTCCCCTGGACCAGGCTAGACCAGTCACAGTGCCCTGGAGCCCTGTGAAGATCATGTCCCTTCTCCAGTACCATCAAGAGGCCTAACTGTCTCCTGAAACTCTGACATCACTTGATTAGTAGAGACAGCCTTGGTAGGAAATTCAACTCTGAATTGATTCCATTTTTTTGAAAAAATTTTATTTATTTGAGACAGAGAGAGCAAGAGAGTGAGAGTACAGCGGGGAGGAAGGCAGAGGGAGAGGGAGAAGCAGACTCTCACCTGAGCAGAGAGCCTGACGCAGGGCTCGATCCCAGGATCCTGGGATCATGACCTGAGCTGCAGGCAGACGCCTAACTGACTGAGCCACCCAGGCTTCCCTGAATTGATTCCATTCTTGCCCCTAAAAACCAGAGGTAACCTAAAAGAAAGTCTTTTTGGTCAGTAGAGTCTAAAATAACTTTAAACAGCAAGTTTTAATTTCCCCTTACTACCCCAGGAATTGGGATTGAAAAATAAAAAGGAACGTGGTATTAAAAAAGAAAGGCATGGTTTTACATACCTGAGTTGTAAATATAATTTTTGCACCTCTAGGTGTATCAGATAATAAAGATAAAAGGCATGAAAAGATGACTAGAGTGAAGGGAAAGTAATACACCATAGTTAACGCCGAACAAAACGCCGAACCAAAAATGGTGTGTACTGTAAATGCCTTCGCAGGTAGAAAGTGGACTTCAGAGCTGGCTCTGAGGTGCTTTGCAGCCAGAATAAGAGGCACAGTTAGTCCCAGGTGTCGCATTTTCATAAGGTGAAAGAAAAATCGTTGCTCCGGAGAAGGTTTCCAGACACCAAAGATGGAGAAACCGGAGGTGCTGAGTGATACAGGCGATGGAAAACAGTACAATGGGTATTTGTTACTTCATTCCTCCAGTGTCTGTAGAATGCACAATAGGCTCGCCGTGCCAGGTACGGGGCATGAAACAATGAATAGGACGCAGGCCCTGCCCTCACAGAACTTGCCCCGTGGCGGAAGTTTCAGGTAGGGTTTCCTGCGGGTCTGTCCATGCAGACTGGGGGCATAGACCTGAAAGGCCATTCTGGCAGAAGAGTTTCTCATGACGGATCATATTTGTGTCAGTTGGCTTTGTAGCTCATTAATAGTCTAGGCTGGTGTTTAAATCTTAGCTGGTGGCTTTATAAAACTGAAAAGGAATTCATTCACTTGTTTCTTAAATATTTATTAGCCCTTATTTGTGCCAGCTCCTAGGAGAGGCACTGAGAGCACAAAGCTGAGTATCATGTTGTCAAGGCTTTCTAGAATCTCTGCTTGCAGGGAGGGTAGCTCGCACAAGCAAGTAAATCAGAGTGGAACATGGTGGGTGTTAGTACAGATGTGTGAACTGAGATTTCCAGAGATGTCGGAATCTTCCAGAGTCAAGGAGGGTCTACTGAGAGTAGAAACACCAGCTCCTTCCTGAAGGACCGAGAACAACCACAAGAACAATAGCAAACACTTGACGCTTCGTTTCTCAGGAACTGTTGTAAACACTTTCTGTACATAATATGTGTTGAATGAGCTCATTTTAATCCTCACAACAGCTCTGTGAAGTAGGTGTTATTATGATCCCCATTTTAATTAATGAGGAAACTGAGGCAAAAAGGAATTAAGTACCACGTCCCGGATCACCTTGCTGGTAAGTGACGTCGAGCAGTGGAGCCCCTCATCCTTCTCGCATCCTCTGAGTGACCTCTCCTGAGACCCGGATGAGGCTGGTTTTCCTGCTTGCGTGCTCCAGCAGCACTGTGGGTTTTCTTTCTTAGAACTTACCATGTTGTGTAATTACACGCGTATCTGTGCAATTATCTGTTTAATGTCTACTTCCTCCCCTAGACTGCAGTCTCCACTGAGGCAGAAACGGCACATTTTCTTACCATTCAGTCGCCAGTGCAAGAATTGGCACGCAGAGGGCGCTCAGCAAATATTCCGAGTGCAGGTGGGAAAGAGCTTGAACTACATGAAGAATGTGTGGTAGAGACCTAAGTGGCAGAGAGGTGGGAGTGGGGTTTGGAGATGTTTGGGACAAACTTTCTACAAAGCAGGTCATCTTTGTGGATGTCTTTGTTGTTGTTGTTGTTGCTTTTTGCTTTAAAATAATCCTCTGCTAGGACTGCCCACGCAGGCAGGGAAGCTGTTTACTGCTCCGAGGCAGAGACATGAAATAGGCAAGGAGGGTGGACAAGGCCAATTTACATTTTTTGGCAACATTGACCTACCAGATGCTTCCTGAGCCAGGTTAGGGGCACAGAACCTGCAAGAATGGGGTATTATATCCTAATTCTCTTTTCTTCCCTCAGTCTCTGGGAGACAGAGGTAGAGAGGACCTCACAGTGGGAGGTGGCTTGTGATGTGCCCTATTTTTTTCCTCCTTTCCCAACCTTTTGGGAAGGCCCCTCAGAGCTTGGGGTGGGCAAAGGTGGGGAGTGGCTCTCAACCCTGGTTTCTCTCTTGCTGGCTGCAGGGCTGGCAGGAATAGGCTGCCTCCCGTCCTGTGACATCATGTCAATCTTCCTTTGCATCCTGAGCTTCTGCTGCCTCCCAGTTTCTATTTCCAGGGGAGCATGGCGGCTGCGTCTATATTTGGTGGGATGTTCTGCTTCTCTTTGGCACATTTGACTCAGTGAGGCTGTGTTAATTAGACAAGTTCAAGAGCCTGGAAACTGGCAACTGGCGTTCTGTAGCCTTTGCTACTTCTGTACCCCTGAGGCTGCCAGGGATAATGTGGCTGTTTTGGGCTCAGTTCTTCCTGCCATTTGCATGACGAGGAGTTCATCTCCCAGGAAGAGCTGGCTGAGGAAAGAATTTACTAATGGTTCTTTGCCCTGAATATCGCCATCAGTCCTCTGAGTCAAGTCAGTTTGTTTACTGAGCAAATATTTGTTGAGTACCTATGAGGCGCATAGGTCTATCATAACAAGTACTAATAAATGAGGTAATGGGGGTACCGTGAACATCATGGACAGTTATTAGGGGTGTTGAGAGGATACGGAGATTGAATATTTTGAAAATGATCAGTATGGGCTTTATAAGAAGGTAGAGTTTGAGTTGGACTCTTAAGGGTGGGTAGGATTTTGATTTGGGGTGGGCTTGGGTGGAGGGGGTCTCTGATATGGAATTCCAGGTGTAGGTGATTGTGTGAGCATAGGTGGGAAGAAAGATGTATTTGGGATCTGGCAAATGAATCAATATTATTGAGGCAAAGGTTTCATGTGGGGGTAGCAGTGGTAGCAAGACGACTTTAGAAATGAAGTCTGGGGCTAAACAGTGGGAACACTTTGGGGTTACATGGGGAGTCACAGAAGGCTTTATAGCAGGGATGCAATAGATAAAATTTGGATTTTAGGAAACATCTTCCAAAAGAACTATTTTCTGGAGGATAACTTAAAGGGAGGAGAAATTCAAAGCAAGGGGACCACTTAAGTTCAAGTAATGGTTCCTCAAAAAGTTAAAAATAGAACTATACTATAATTCAGCAATTGCACTGGTAGGTATTTATCCAAAGGATAAAATCTGTATACAGATTCAAAGGGGTACATGCACCCTGATGTTTATAGCAGCATTATCAACCATAGCCAAATTATGGAAACAGCTCAAGTATCCATCGACTGATGAATGGATAAGGAAGGTGTGGTATCTATATATACGATGGAATATTACTCAGCTGCCAAGAAGAATGAGATCTTGCCATCTGTAATGACATGAATGGAGCTAGAGGGTATTGTGCTAAGTGAAATAAGTCAGTCAGAGAAAGAGAAATACCATATGACTTCACGCATGTGTGGAATTTAGGAAACAAAACGGATGAACATATGGGAAGGAAAAAAGAGGGAAGCAAACCATAAGAGAATGTTGTCCCAGATTACTGTCTTGAGAGTTTCCAGGCCACACTGCAGGGAAAGGAAAATCAAATAGATCCCAGAAGACTCCCTGAATTGAAGAGACAAAGCTAAGAGTCTTTGAAACCAAGTCTGTTAAAGTTCTCAGGACAAAGTAACAGGAGAGAGTTGTATCTAGAGAGAACTCTAGAGATTTGTAGAAGATCCTTTTTGAGTACTCAGCTGAGTACTTAGAGTGTGTGTGTGTGTGTGTGTGTGTGTGTGTGTGTGTGTGTGAGAGAGAGAGAGAGAATCATGCACATCTGGGTAAAGAACCACCTGAAAGGATTAGAGGTAACAGCCCTTACACAGATCAGAAGTGGTCCCTGCTCTCAATAACGACACCAGAAATCTCAAGTTTCAGGGGCATTAAGTGGAGTACACAGCAGTGTTTTCTTCAGTACTGAGGGTTAACGAGCTGTAGACTAAATACTGCTCTGGTTCTGCATAACAAATCTTAAAAACAGGACACAAAAGGATTAAACTATTTCCAAATAACTGCATCCAGAACAAAGATCACAAATACTTGTGGGGAAAAATATTTTAGCATCCAATAAGGTAAAATTTACAGTGTCATCTATCCCATCAAAAAATGATCAGCCATGCAAAGAAACGAAGAAGTACAACCTATAATGACATAAGCCAATCAACTGAAACTGATGTGGAATTGACCCAGATGTTAGAATTAGCAGACAAGTCCATTAAAAATAATTACAAGTATATCCCAGATGTTCAAAAGTTAAGGAGAGACATGAAAGATATAAAAGGCCAGATCCAACTTTTTAAAAATAAATTTTTATTTATTTTTAATTTATTTTCAATGTTCCAGAATTCATTGTTTATGTACCACACCTAGTGCTCCATGCAATACGTGCCCTCCTCAATACCCACCACCAGGCTCACCCAACCTCCCACTCCCCTCCCCTCCAAAACCCTCAGTTTGTTTCTCAGAGTCTCAGTCTCTCATGGTTCGTCTCCCCTTCCAATTCCCCCAACTCAGTTCTCCTCTCCATCTCCCCATGTCCTCATATCCAACTTTTAAAAATGAGAATTACAATGTGTGACAGGGAGAATTCACTGGATGAAACTAATGATAGGTAAGACTTTGCAGGAGAGTTTGGCGAACTTAAAGTCATAGCAACAGAAAAAAAATAAAAGAAACACAGGAAGAAGGGAAAATAAAGAAGAAACAACAAAAACTGAGCCTCAGTAAGCTGTGAGGCAACTTCAGGTAATTGGAGTTTACGTAGGGGAGGAGACAGAAGGGACAGAAAAAAATATTTGAAGAAATAATGGGTGAGATTTCCAAATTTGATGGAAACTATAAATTCACAACTCCAAGAAGCTCACAAACTCCAAGCACAAGGAACCTGAAGAAAACTGTACCAACTCACATCATAGGCCAACTGCTCAAAAGCATCAGTAAAGACAACGTCTGAAAAGCAGCTAGAGGAAGAAGACATGTATGTACAGAGTTGGGACAAAGATGAAGACGACAGCAGATTTCTTTTGGAAACAATGCAAAGGAAAGGAAAAAGTGCTGAAAGACAAATATGCCTGTCAACCTAGAATTATAGGCCCAAAGAACATATCTTTTAGAAATGAAGGAAAAATACAGATTTTTCAGACATAGAAAAGATATTATTTAAATCTCTTTAAGAGAAAATAAACTGTTTCAATAAAAGCAGTAATAGTATAGTGTGGGGTTTGTAGTGTAAGTAAAGGTCATAGGCACCACAGGCACAGAACAGAGGTCAGGAGGGAAAAAATGGAAATGCACTATTACAAGGTTTTTAATACTCTGTGAAGTGGTATGTTATCACTTTACTGTATCAGGTAACTATGTATACTGTAAATCCTCAAGCAACTGCTAAAATAAAACAGTTATAGGATAAGCTATATATAAATTAGAAATAAAATAGAATCATACAAGTTAACTTATACAAAATAAGGCAGAAAATGAAGAAGAGGGAAGGAACTACTAGAATGGAGAAATAGAATAAATAAAAAGATAACAGATTCAATACAACCATATCAATAAGTACCCCAATTAAACAATGGAGATCGTCAGATTGGGTAAGATTATACATGCCGCCTATAAGAACATACTGAATATAAGGACGTAAACTTTATAGCACCGAACACCTATTTTAGAAAAAAAGAAAAGTCTCAAATCAGTGACTCAGATCCCATCCTAATAAACTAGAAAGAGCAAAATAAATCCCACATAAATAGAAAAAAAAATTGGAGGGGGAGACGAACCATGAGAGACTGGATTCTAAAAAAAAACCTAGAGTTTTGGAGGGGTGGAGGGTGGGAGGTTGGGTGAGCCTGGTGGTGGGTATTATGGAGGACACGTATTGCATGGAGAATTGGGTGTGGTGCATAAACCATGAATTCTGGAATACTGAAAAGAAATTAAATAAATAAAACTAAAACCAAACTAAAATAAAAATGATGAGAAAATTTATCTGAGAAATATAAAAAATTCAGAGCAGAAATCAATCAGAAAATGGAAAAACAGAGAAAAATTAACGAAACCAAAACCTAGTTCATAGAGAAGGGCAATAAAACTGATAAACCTGTAGTCAGAGTGATCAGGAAAAAAAATGAGAGAAGATACAAATCACCAGTATCAGGAATGAGAGAGGTGACATTACTATATATTTTACAGACATTAAAAAGATAATAAGGACAATATGATTAGCAACTTTCTGCCAATAAATTCAAATTGACGAATGCTTCAAAAGATACAAGCTACCAAAGCTAACTTAAACGGAAAACGATAATCAGAATATCCGCATATATATTAAAATATGTAATTTTTGGTGGAAAACATTTCTACAAAGACAACTCCAGGGCCAGATAATGTCACCAGTGAATTCTACCAAACATATAAATAGGAAATCTACCTAAATTCTTCCAGAAAGTTTAAGAGGAAGGAATATTTCCCAACTCATTCTGTAAGGCCAGCATTGCACTGATCACCCAAACCAGACAAAAGCATTGCAAGATAAGAACACTACAGACCATTATCCCTCATGGACACAGTTGCAAAAATCCTGAGCAAAATTTTAGCAAACTGAATTCAAACAGGTCAGAGATAAGTCCCTGAAACTATGCTCAATTTCATCAATAATTTGAAAAAAGCAAATTAAAACTTCAGTAGGGACATCACAATCGTCTACTAGAATGTCTAAAACTACAAAGGCTGATGATATGAAGTATTGGGAGTTCTGCAGAAGAACCAGGACTCTTCAGTGCTGGTTGTGGGAATGCAAAAATAGTTTTTTTTTTAAATTTAAAAAATTAAAAAAATTTTAATAAACATATAATGTATGATTAGCCCCAGGGGTACAGTTCTGTGAATTGCCAGGTTTACGTACTTCACAGCACTCACCATTACACATACCCTCCCCAATGTCCGTAACCCCACCACCCTCTCCCTACCCCCCTCCCCCCGGCCACCTTCTGTTTGTTTTGTGAGATTAAGAGTCCCTTATGGTTTGTCTCCCTCCCAATCCCATCTTGTTTCATTTATTCTTTTCCTACCCCCCCAAACCCCCCACATGGCATCTCCACTTCCTTATATCAGGGAGATCATATGATAGTTGTCTTTCTCCAATTGACTTATTTCACTAAGCATAATACCCTCTAGTTCTATCCACGTCATCGCCAGTGGCAAGATTTCATTTCTTTTGATGGCTGCATAGTATTCCATTGTATATATACCACATTTTCTTTATCCATTCATCTGTCGATGGACATCTAGGTTCTTTCCATAGTTTGGCTATTGTGGACATTGCTACTATAAGCATTTGGGTGCACATGCCCCTTTGGATCAGTACATTTGTATCTTTAGGGTAAATACCCAGTAGTGCAATTGTTGGGTCGTAGGGTAGCTCTATTTTCAACTTTTTAAGGAACCTCCATGCTATTTTCCATTTAACAGTTTTTTTTAAAAGCTAAACATTTATCTCCAATATGATAGAGGCATTTCATCCTTAGTTACCCACACAAGAGCAAAAAAAGCATGTTTGTATAATGACTTGTATGTGGTGTTCATAGAAGCTGTATTTGTAATAGACAAAAACTGGGAACAACTCAAATACCCATCAGCTAAGGAATGGACAAATTTCTGTGGCAATACAAGGGAATACTACTCAGTGATGAAAAGGAACACATTATTGACACAAGGTTCAACATGCAATGGGTCTTAAAATAATTATGCTGAGTAGAAAACCAGATCAAAAAAGAGTATAAAATGTGTGACTCCATTTATGTAAAATTCTAGGAAATACACACTAATGTGTAGTGGCAGAAAACAGATGAGTGCTTGCTTTCCAGGGGAGAATGGGAAATTTGGGGGGTTGGTGAGGAAGAGATTACCAAGGGACACAAGGAAACTCTTTGGAGTAGCGAATATGTTTATTATCTTGATTTTGGTAATGATCTGGTATTTTCTTCAATTCAATTTCAATAGCACTTTTAAAAAATAATAATGACTACCTCAATGATTAAGAAGTTGCCATGTGAAAGCTCTTTATATACTACTATAAAGCTCTTTATATGCTACAGTGTTACAGAAAAGTTCGTTGTTAATTATATAAGGAATTAAAGATGACAGTGTGATTGTAAGATTAGGGAATTGTAAGGATGGTGGTAGGAGTAACAGAAACAAGGGGTAGGAACTAATTTGCAAAAGATAGTGATTCTGTTTTCCCAACTGTGATATATAGGTGGAACACCCAGGAGCTAGTTGGGAATGTGGAACACAGCAGCAGAGAGCTGAGTGCTGGCACAAGCATGTGCAAATGGGCAGAGGTCAGGATGGCGGCAGGAGAGTGGAGGAGCTCTCTAGAGGGACAGCATGGGGTAAGGGAAGAGTTGAAGTCTGGGGACACTCCCAGCAAATTTCGTAACAGTAACTGGGGAGGGGGAGCCAGTTTGGGATAGGGAAGTTAGAGGTCATCTGAAATGGTGACATTGGAGATCATGTGGAGATCAAAAGGAAGATGTTCCTGATTTAGGAACAGCAAACTGGAGAGACCTTGAGATGGGAAAGAACTTGATGTGTTTTAGGAACTGTTCAGGAGGCCAGTGTGGCTAGAGTTGGTAAGAGAGGAAGAAGGTAGTTTAAGACTTAGTTAGGCTCATAGGCTGCAATGAGTTTAGATTGGTTTTATCTTCAGCATAATTGGGAGGCACAATGGATTTTTAGAAAGGCCATTCGGCTGTAGGTGGATGAGTAGTTGTGGAGGAGGCAAGAGCAGAAGCAGAGAGATCAGTGAAGGAGCTTCCTTCAGTAGTTGAGGTGGGGTATGGTGGTGACTTGGACCAGATCACTGTGGAGTGGATGGATTTAAGGTAGAAAGATAAGGGCTTGGTCAAAAACCAGGGTGCTCAGGAATCTTGCCAATGACAAAACCATTAGGTCTTTAAATTTTAGAGTTGGAAGTAGTATTAAGGATTGATTGCCCAGGAGAACTCCTTAACCAACAACCCTATTTCCTGCTCTGCTCTGTAGCGTATAGCAATATAGCATAAGGCAATGGTTGTCTTTTGCATTTGTGTCATCCTTCGAAGCTTCCAGTGTGTGCTCATATACAGCATTTCCTTCAAAGACGTGGTCCCACTCTTGCTTTATCTCAGCTTCTTGCTCTAGAGTTCTGTGCCTGCCAGTTTGGTCATGTCTTTGTACTCAGATGCAGGAAATGGTGAGTCTTGTGTTACAAAGGGAGACTTGGGGCAGGGTAGGGATGCAGATGATGAAATTTGCTGGGAGTGTCCCCAGACTTCAACTCTTCCCTTACCCCATGCTGTCCCTCCAGACAGCTCCTCCACTCTCCTGCTGCCACCCTGACCTCTCCTGGGCAAGCAACTCCTTTCCAGAGACCAACTCCAAGTACATGGCCAGCCATCTTGTCCTCAGAGCAAGGTCAGCACAGCCTCCCTCTCTTCTTGGAAGCTCCTGCTCATATCCCAACCTACTGAAATCAGGCTCAGCATTTACAATTCATACTATATTGTCTTCTCTTCCAGGGAGTTTTTCATTGCTTCCTTTTCCTGATGTCATCTCACATTTTTTTGAACCCTCACTTTTGTATCTCTTTTGGGGCATTTATGTCAGCTCAACATGTTATAATTATTTCAAACTTCCCCTGAGTTATTGTGTATCTTTTACTATTTTATACCCAATGCCCCCTACTGCATATAGCTCGTGCATATAGCCCGGGCCTAGTGAAGGTTGTTGATCTGAACCCATTCGAATTCAAAGACATGCATCAGACATGATAGGTACACAGAAAAGTTAGAAGGGAGCTAAGATTCTCATGTGAATGCTTATTTTTTTTAATCAAAGTTTTTCTAATTGCAATATAATTGACATAGAATATTGTATTAGTTTTAGACATACAACATAGTGATTTGATATATCTATATATTGCAAAATGATTACCACAGTAAGTTTAGTTATCATCTATCAACATACACAGTAACATTTTTTTTTTTTCTGGAGAAGAGACTTTTTAAGATCTGTTCTTTTTTTTTTTAATTTTTATTAGTATGGTTATTATTTTTTAAAATTTATTTTATTTTTTCAGCGTTCCAAGACTCATTGTTTATGCACCACACCCAGTGCTCCATGCAATACATGCCCTCCCAACCCTCCACCACCCTCCCCTCCAAAACCCTCAGTTTGTTTCTCAGAGTCCACAGTCTCTCATGGGTCGTCTCCCCCTCCGATTTCCCCCAACTCACTTCTCCTCTCCTCCCAATGTCCTCTGTGTTATTCCTTATGCTCCACAAGTAAGTGAAACTATATGATATGATAATTGACTCTCTCTGAATGACTTATTTCACTCAGCATAATCTCTTCCAGTCCCATCCATGTTTATACAAAAGTTGGGTATTCATCCTTTGTGATGGAGGCATAATACTCCATTGTATATATGGACTGTATCTTCTTTATCTATTCTGTTGAAGGGCATTTTCTTTGAACAACTTCCAAATAAACAATACACTATTGATAACTGTAGTCACCATGCTATACATTATCTTCCCAAGACTTATAACTGGAAGTTTGTACTTTTACACCATCTTCATCCATGTCACAGTCTCCCCCTGCCCCCGCCACCACCCACAACCACTGATCTGTTCTCTGTATCTATGGGTTTGTTTTTTGTTTTGTTTTGGAGTTCACATATAAGTGAGATAATATAGTATTTGTCTTTCTCTGACTTACTTCATTTAGCTTAATGCCTTCAAGTTCCATCTGTATTGTTGCAAATGGCAGGATTATCTTTTTTAATGAATACTATCCCAGTATATATGTATCTGCGTTTTCTTCTCTTTTTTATGGTAGTTGACAGAAAATGTTAAATAATTTCAGGTGTACAACATAGTGATTTGACAAATTATGCTGTGCTTACCACAAGTGTACAATGCTATTGTAATATTGCTGACTATATTCTCTGCTGCACCTTTTATCCCCATGGGCTCACTCCTTAAATGGAAGCCGGTACCCCCCACCCCCCTTCATTCATTTTCCCCTCCCCTCTGGTTGCCATCAGTTTGTTCTCTATATTTATGGGCCTATTTCTGCTTTGTTTCCTTTTTTAGATTCTATATATAGATGAAATCATATGATGTTTTTCTTTCTTTGACGTATTTCACTTACCATAACTCTCTAGGTCCATTCATTGTTACAAATGACAAGATCTCTTTTTTCTTTTTGGCTGACTAAATAGTCCAATGTATATGGTGTGTGTGTGTGTGTATTTGTGTATACACATCACATCTTCTTGATCTGTTCATCTACTGATGGACATTGGGGTTGCTTCCATATCTTAGCTATTATAAATAATGCTGCAGTAAACATAGGGACACATATATCTTTTCAAATTAGTGTTTTCGTTTTCTTTGGGTAAATACACAGTAGTGGAATTCCTGGATCATATGGTAGTTCTATTTTTAATTTTTGAGGAAACTCCATACTGTTTTTCACAATGGCTGCACCAATTTACATTCCCACCAATTATACATGGAGGATTCCTTTTTCTCCACATTTACACCAACACTTTTTGTTTCTTCTCGTTTGATGATAGCCATCCTAACTGGTGTGAGGTGATAATCTCATTGTGGTTTTGATTTTCATTACCCTGATTAGTGATATTCATCATCTTTTCATGTGTCTGTTGGCATCTGTATGTTTTTTTTGAAAAATGTCTATTCAGATCCTCTGTCCACTTTTAATTTTGCATATGTATCTATGTAAAATATATATATATGTACATATATATCTCTTCCAGCCCCATCCATGTTGATACAAAAGTTGGGTATTCATCCTTTCTGATGGAGGCATCATACTCCATAGTATATATGGACCATATCTTCTTTATCCATTCGTCTGTTGAAGGGCATCTTGGCTCTTTTCTTTTAACAACTTCCAAATAAACAATACACTATTATTATAAAACAAATAAACAATACACTATTGGTAACTATAACATATATCTGTATATATATATACTATATATATTATAGTATATATATAGTATATATATATATAAAATATAGGGGTGCCTGGGTGGCTCAGTGGGTTAAAGCCTCTGCCTTTGGCTCAGGTCATGATCCCAGGGTCCTGGGATCAAGCCCCACGTCGGGCTCTCTGCTCAGCAGGGAGCCTTCTTTCCTTCCTCTCTCTGCCTGCCTCTCTGCCTGCTTGTGGTCTCTGTCTATCAAATAAATAAATAAAATATTAAAAAAAATATGTGTGTGTTTGTGTTTGTATATCTATGTATATATGATGAAAGAACTTACACAACTCAACACCAAATACATATATGTGTGTGTGTGTGTGTATATAAATACATATATTTGGTGTTGAGTTGTGTAAGTTCTTTCTTTGTTTTGGATATTAATCCTATATCAGATACATCATTAGCAAATATCTTCTATTCAGTAGGTTGCTCTTTCAATTTGTTGAAGGCTTCCCTCCCTGTGCAACAGCTTTTTCTTTTGGTGTAGTCCAAATAGTTTATTTTTGCTTTTATTACCCTTGCCTGAGAACATATATCTAGAAGAATGTTGCAAAGGCTAATGTCCAAGAGATTACTGCCTGTGTTTTCTTCTAGGGTTTTATTGTTTCATGCTTCACAGTTAGGGCTTTAATTCATTTTGAGTTTATTTTTGTGTCTGGTGTATAAAAGTGGTCCAGTCTCGTTCTTTTGCATGTAGCTCTTCGGTTTTCCCAGCACCATTTATCGAAGAGACTTCTTTCTCCCATTGTATATTCTTGCCTCTTTTGTCATGATTAATTGATAATATAAGCATGGGTTTATTTCTAGGGTCTCTAGTCTGCCCCACTCATCTGTGTGTCTATTTTTGCTAGTACCATACTTTTTGATTACTAAAGCTTTGCAGCATATACTGAAATCTGGGATTACGTAGCCTTAAGTTTTGTTTTTCTTTCTCAAGATAGTTTTGAGTATTTTGTGGTTCTATAGAAATTTTAAGATTATTTTTTCTGTGAAAACTGTTCGTGTTTTAATAGGGAATGCATTGAATCTGTAGATTACTTTGGATAATATGGACATTTTAACAATATTAATTATTCTGATCCATGGATACTATATGTATTTCCATTTGTTTGTATAATCTTTAATGCCTTTCATCATTATTTTATAATTTTGAGATTACAGGTCTTTCACCTCCTTCATTAATCTTATCCCTGGGTATTTTATTCTTTATGGTGAAATTTTTTTAATTAAATTTATTTATTTTCAGCATAACAGTATTCATTGTTTTTTCACCACACCCAGTGCTCCATGCAATCCGTGCCCTCTATAATAACCACCACCTAGTACCCCAACCTCCCACCCCCCTGCCACTTCAAACCCCTCAGATTGTTTTTCAGAGTCCATAGTCTCTCATGATTCACCTTTCCTTCCAATTTCCCCCAAGTCCCTTCTCCTCTCTAACTCCCCATGTCCTCCATGCTATTTGATATGCTCCACAAATAAGTGAAACCATATGATAATTGACTTGGTGAAATTTTAAGTGGAATTGCTTTCTTTAATTTGTCTTTCTGCTGCTTTGTTATTCATATCTGGAAGACTCTGTATCCACAACGTGGCTAATTTAATTTATTACTTCTAATAGTCTTTGCCTTTGGTAGAGTCTATAGGGTTTCCTATGTGTAGAATCATGCCATCTATAAAATAGTGACAGATAGTGACATTTTAACTTCCTCTTTTCCAATTTGGATTCCTTTTATTTCTTTTTCTTGTCAAATG
This sequence comes from Mustela nigripes, assembly GCF_022355385.1. NCBI lineage: Eukaryota > Metazoa > Chordata > Mammalia > Carnivora > Mustelidae > Mustela > Mustela nigripes. The sequence goes on from NC_081566.1 coordinate 17,329,793, forward strand.
GCTTCCAGTACTATATATATAGGACTTCCACTACTATATAGTATTATGTTGAATAACCAGTACTATGTTGAACAAAAGTGGTGAGAATGGACATTTCTTATTTTGTTCCTGCTCTTAGAGGGGAAGTTCTCAGTTTCTCACCACTGAGTGTGATGTTACGTGTGAGTTTGAAATATATGGCTATAATAAATATGTTGAAGTATGTTCCCTCTAAATCCAAGTTGTTGAGAGTTCTTACCATGAACAGATGTTGAATTTTGTCAGATGCTATTTTTGCATCTATTTATATGATCATAAGATTTTATGTTTCATTTTGTTAATGTGTATCACATTGATTGATTTGCAAATATTGAATCATTCTTGCATCCCTGAAATAAATCCCACTTGATTGTGGTGAATGGTCCTTTTAATGTATTGTTAAATGTGGTTTGCTAATATTTTGTTGAAGATTTTTGAATCTGTGGTCGTCAGGGATATTGGCCTATAATTTTCTTCTTCTTTTCTTTTCCTATAGTGTTTTTGTCTGATTTTGGTATCAGGGTAATGCTGATCTTGTAGAATGTTTTGGAAGATTTCCGTCCTTTCCTATTTCTTGGAGTAGTTTGAAGATATTAACTCTTCAAATGTGAATCCCTCTGGTCCTAGGCTGCTGTTGTTTGTTGGGAGTTTTTTGATTACCAGTTCAATTTTTATTACTAGTAATTGGTCTGCTCATATTTTCTGTTTCTTTCTTTTTAAATTTTAATTTAATTTAATTTTATTATTATTATTATTATTTTATTTCTTTTCACCGTAACAGTATTCGTTGTTTTTGCACCGCACCCAGTGCTCCATGCAATACGTGCCCTCCCCAATACCCACCACCTGGTTCCCCCAACCTCCCACCCCCCGCCTCTTCAAAACCCTGTTTCTTTTGATTCAGTTTTGGAAGGTTGTACATTTGTAGGGTTTTATCCATTTCTTCTAGCTTGTTCAATTTGTTGGCATATAATTTTTCATAATAGTCTCCTATAATCCTTTTTATTTCTGTAGTGTTGGTTATTTCTCCTCTTTTATTTATGATTTATTTTATTTGCGTCCTGTCTTTTTTTTTCCTTGATAAGTCTGGCTGAGGATTTACTAATTTTATTTTTTCAAGGAATCAGCTCTTTGTTTCATTAATCTTTTCTATTTTTTAAAATCTCCATTTCATTTATTTCTGCTCTGATATTTATTATTTCCTTCCTTCAATTAATTTTGGACTTTGTATGTTCTTTATCTAGTTCCTTTAGGGGTCAGGTTAGATCATTTATTTGAGATTTTTCTTGTTTTTTGAGACAGTCCTATATCATCGCACATTTCTGTCTTAGAACTACTTTCACTGTGTCTCAAAGATTTGGGACTATGTTGTTTTCTTATCTTTCACTGATGTCCATCTTTTACTTATCTTTCACTTATCTCCATGTATTATTTGATTTCATTGATTCATTGGCTGCTAATAGCATTGGTTTAGCTTTCATGTGTTTGTGTTTTTCTAGTTTTATTTCCTTGTAATTAATTTCTTTTTAAAAAGATTTTATTTATTTATTTGACAGAGAGAGTGAGAGAGAACACAAGCAGGTGGAGTAGGAGAGGGAGAACAGGCTCTCTGCTGAGTAGGGAGCTTGATGCAGGGCTTGATCCCAGGACCCTGGGATCATGACCCAAGTCTAAGGCAGACAGAACTGAATGAGTAATCCAGGTGCCCCACTTGTAATTAATTTCTAGTTTCATATCATTGTAGTTGGAAAAATGTACGATATGTCTTCAGTCTTCTTTAATTTGTTGAGACTTACTCTGTGGTCTAACATATGATCTATCCTGGTATTGTTTCATGTGTACTTGAAAAGAATGTGTATTATGTTGTTTTGGGATGGATTATTCTATACATGTCTGTGAAGTCCACCTTGTCTAACGTGATGTTCACAGAGACTGTTTGACACTTATGAATTTTCTGGCTGAATAATATGTGCTTTGATATAATTGAGTTAAAGTTTCCTACTATTACTTTAATACTGTCAATTTTTCTCTTTATATCTGTTAATATTTGCTTTATGTGTTCACATGCTCCAGTGTTGGGTGTATAGATATTTATAATTGTTATATCCTCTTGTTGTGTTGATCCCTTTATCATTATGTAGTGCCCTTCATCTCATGTAATAGTCTTTGCTTTAAAGTTTGTTTTGTGTATGTATTGCCATACCAGCATTTCTCCCATTTTTGTTTGCGTGAGCTATCTTATTCTGTCCCGTCACTTTCAGTCTGTATGTGTCCTCGGGTGTGAACTGAGTCTCTTGTAGGCAGAAAATAGATGGGTCCTGGTTTTTTGTTGTTGTTGTTGTGGTGGTTTTTTGTTTGTTTGTTTTTTGTCCGTTCATCCATCCTATGTCTTTTGATTAGAGCATTGAGACCATTTATATTTAGAGTAATTACTGGTAGATATGCAGTGATTGCCATTTTGTTGTTTCCTGGTTGTTTTTTATAGGTCTTTTCCTTTCTTTTTCTCTTGCTCTCTTTCCTCATAATTGATGATTTTCATTAATGTTATGCCTGATTTATTTCTCTTTATTTTTTTGTGTCTCTACTATAGGTGTTTTATTTGTGGTTACCATAAGGTTTGTATATAACATCCTAAATATGTAGCGGTCTTTATTAAGTTGATGATTTAAAGTTTGAACACATTATATAAGAACTTATATTAATATCTTCTGCCCATTTCTTGACTGAATTATTTGTTTTTTGGGTATTGAGTTTGATAAGTTCTTTACAGATCTTGGCTACTAGCCTTTTATCTGACATGTCATTTGCAAATATCTTCTCCTATTCCATAGGTTGCCTTTTAGTTTTGTTGACTATTTGCTTGCTGTGCAGAAGCTCTTTATCTGGATGAACGGGAGGGTATTATGCTGAGCAAAATAAGCCAGTTAGAGAAAGACAGTTATCAGATGGTTTCAGATATATGTGGAATATAAGAATCAGGACAGAGTGCTGTAGGGAAGGGGAGGGAAGACAGAATGGGAAATCATCAGAGAGGGAGAAAAACCATGAGAAACTCTTAACTCAAGGAAATAAACAGTGTTGCTGAAGGGGAGGTGGGTGGTGGGATGGGGTAATTAGTTGGTGGCATTAAGAAGGGCACAGGATGTGATGAGCACTGGGTGTTATATGTAGCTGATAAATTATTGAACACTACATCTGAAACTAAAGATGTGCTATAAGTTGGCTAATTGAATTTAAATAAAAAAAGAACTTCTGTTTTATACCCCCACTATACACACACACACACATACATACATATATATGTATATATACATATATATAGGTCATTGTATTTTAAATCTTTTTATTTTGTGGGTCCCCTTAACTGATTTTTTGAAATAATTGATTTTCATACTAGCTTTATAAGAAATTTCTCTATTACCTAAAGTGTATATTTGTCTTTACTCATGAAATTTTTACCTGTCATTATTTTTTTCTAATTATAACTTTTTCTTTACCACTTTTCTTTACCACTACCAAAAGAAGTCTCCTTTATATTTCCTGTAAGATCAGTTTAGTGATGATGAATTCGTTTAACTTTTGTTTGGGAAAATCTTCATCTCTTCTTCAATTGACAATGACAGCCTTATCAGGTAGTGTATTCTTGGTTGTAGGTTTTCTTTTTAGCACATTGAATATATCATGCTACTTTCTTCTGGCCTGCAAAGTTTCTGCTAAAAAAATCAGCTGATAGTCTTATTTTTTTAAATTATAGTTTCCTACTTGCTTTTCTCTTGATGCTTTAAAAATTCTCTTTATCTTTATTTAATCATTGACATTTTAATTATTATGTGTTGTAGTGTGGACCTTCTTGGGTTCATATTGTTTGGAACTCTCTGTACTTCCTGAACCTGGATTATTGTTTTTCTTCCCCTTGGTTAGGGAGGTTTTCAGCTGTTGTTTTTTTTTTTTTTTTTTTTTTCAGTTAATTTCTTTCTTTCTTTCTTTCTCTCTCTCTCTCTCTCTTCCTTCCTTCCTTCCTTCCTTCCTTTGTTATTTTCTCTTTTTCCTCTGGGGAACCTATAATTTGGTATTGTTCAAGAGATCTATCCTCATTTTGTTTTATTCTTACTTCTTTTTGATGTTCAGCTTGGATGCTTCTTATTACCCTGTCTTCCAGATCACTGATCTGTTTCTGCATTGACTTTGATTCTCTTTAGTTTATTTTTCACTTCAGTTTTTGTATCCTTCAACTATGGTTATTTTTCATATATTTTTTAATCTCATTTTTGAAGTTCTCACTACCTTCATCTTCTCTCCAGTCCTTTGAGCATTTTTATGATCATACTTTGTACTCTTTATCATGTAGGTTGGTTATCTCCATTTCATTTAGCTTATTTTCTGAGGTTTTGCCTTCTTTCATTTGGAAAATATTCTTCTGTTTTGTTTTTCTTGATTTTCTGTGTTTGTTTCTTTTTATTAGGCAGGACTGCTACTTCTCCCAAACTTAAAGAAATGGTCTTATGTATGCTCACCCTCTGTGTAGACTGTGTGTGCCTGGTGACATTGTCTGACTGGCTGGAGTTGTGACTGGCATGGGTGGTGGGTCCTGGGGCACTCCATGCTGTGGTTTGTTCTGGTAGGCTAGCTGGAGCTGAAGTGTGCATGGGCTAGGATGGTCCTGAGACTCTCCTACTAGAGGGTGCCCTAGCAGGGTAGCTGAAGCTGAAGTAGGTACAAGATAGTGGTGTGTTGGGGCTCTACATGCAGAGGATGTCCTGGCAGGACAGTTGAAGCTGAAGTGGGTACAAGATAGGTATTTTGTTTCACTCCACACAGGGGGTACCCTAATAAGGGCAGCTAGAGCTGAGATGGGGTGTGGTTTGAGGGATCCTTTCACTCTGCACTGGGGCTATCCTAGTAGTTGTCTGGAGTTTAAGTGGTGTGGGCCTGGCGTATCCTGGAATGCTTTGTGCCTCTGTCACTTTGTTAAGCTGGCTGGAGCAATAGGGAGCACTGACCAGGGGCTGCTGTGGTAAGGTAGCTTGGTTGGGTATGGGCTAGGGGTCTGGGGCTCACTGAGGTGGTAGGCTAGCTAGGGCACCTGGATCCTATTCCCATCCATGCTGTTATTGTAGAAGGGGAAAGTAAACCATGACTCTTAACATATCCCAACATTTGTCAGAGTTCTAGGGCTCATTCCTTTATATTCCAGTTGCCCTTTCATTTTACTTTTATTTTCCCCAAATTTTTATTTAAATTTAAGGTAGTTAATATACAGTGTAGTATCAGTTTTAGGTGTAGATTTAGTGATTCTTCACTTACATACAAAACCCAGGACTCATGACAAGTACCCTCCTTAATACCCATCACCTATTTAACCCATATCCCCACCCACCCCTCCTTCAGTAATCCTGTTTGTTTTCTATAGTTAAGAGTCTGTTTATGGATTTAACTCTCTCTTTTCTCCCCTCTATGTTCATCTGTTTTGTTTCTTAAATTCAAACCACACCATTTTTTCCTGTGCCCTGGGGCAAGTGAATCTTCTCAGAGTCTCTTAGCGTTGCAGTTTGCAGTGTCTAGGGTGAAGATTTCCTCCAATATGGGTTTTCTGTCTCTTTTGCCATTCTCTCTGTAGTCTGTCTTTCGTTGTGAAGAAGCTATTCAGTCATCCCTCCATTCTTTTTCAAGAGAAACTATTCTATAAATCGGTGTAGATTTGGTGTGTCTATGGAAAACGTGAGTTCAGCTTTTACCTGTGTCACCATCTTGGCTCAGAAGTCCCTATTTTCTTTTTTCATTCATCTGTTGATGGACACTTAGGTTATTTCCATGTCTTGGCTATTGTAAATAATGCTTCAGTGAACATGGAGGTGTGGATACCTTTTCAAGCAATGATTTCATTTCTTTGAGATAAATACCCAGTAGTGGTATTGCTGGATCATATGGTAGTTCTATTTTTAATATTTTGAGAATGCTCCATACTGTTTTCCACAGTGGCTGCAGCAATTTATACTCCCACCGACATCGTACCAGGGTTCCGCTTTCTCCATGTGCTTGCCATTTCTTGTCATCTTTCTAGGATAGCCATTCTAACGGTGTGAGATGATAGCTTATCGTGATTTTGATTTGCATTTCCCTAATGGTTAGTGAGGTTGAACACCTTTTCATGTACCTTTTGGCCATTTTGTGTATGTTCTTTGGAAAAATAACTATTTGGATCCTCTGCTCATTTTTTAGTTAGTTTTTGTTTTCCTTTTGAGTTGTAGGATTTTTTTTTTTTGTATTATTTCTGATATTAACCCTTCACCAGATACATGATTTAAAAGTATTTTCTCCTATTCAGTAGGTTGCCTTTTCATTTTGTGGGTGGTTTTCTTTGTTCTGCAGAAGCTTTTTAATGCGATGTGGTCTCACTTGTTTATTTCTGCCTTGCTGCCTCCCCTGTGAATGTTGATTCTAGTATCTCTATACCAGGTATAAATGATAGAGCAGGGGTGGAGGTGGGGAGAGAAAGGAAATAAAGGGAATAAATGGAGCACCTGGGAGTGCTTAGAATTAGGAAAGTATGTCTGTGGCAAAGTGCCCTTAGAGAACTACAACCCTGGGTGTGAGCCTGACCACCATCTTAACGCTTTCTTGTTTAAGATTTAAAACAGTCTATGGGGAGATATTCTCTTTCTTAGGATTATCATTCTGATTTTATTACAGAGCTCTGTTGGGAAATTAATTTTTCATTTTATGAACTTGCTAGAACATATCTGTGGCAGAAACTGTAAGTACTCAACAAGCTCATTTCCTTTTCTTCCTGGGCATATAGCTTGACTACCTTTCTGTGTCTCCCTTCTCCTTTGCAGTTAGGTTTGGCTGTACAATAGAGCCCTGGCCAGTGGAGTATTGGCAAAAGTGATGTCTGGCACTTCTAGGGCTGGTCCGTTAAACTTCCTACATCATCATCCAAGCTTTTTCTCTTCTTTGCCTGTTGCTGGATGCCCGAGATCTAGTCTAGAACGGCACTATCCAATAGAACTTTCATGATGATGAAATATTCTAAACCTCTTCTGTCCAGTATAGCAGCCATGTACTCACTGAGTCCTTCATATACAGCTAGCGGAACTGGGAAACTGAATTTTTAATTTCATTTAATTTTAATTAATATAAATAACCACAAATGGTCAGCAGCTACCATACTGGATCGCAGAGCCTTCGATAGAAGGAGTCTGGTCCCTGAGTGGCTGGATGGAGCAGAGTTCTTGGCCTGCCTACACTGCATGGTGAAATGCATGAGAAATATATACTTACTGTGTTAAAACACTATAATGTAATACCTGTTCCAGAAAAGGAGGGACACCTGCTGATTCACCTACACTAAAAATTCATGTGGCATGCATTTTCAGCTGGGCAACAATATGGCTGGACAAACACAATATCTCATATCAAACCCAATCATCTAGTGTAATTCCTAAATAGGCAATCTAATTTACCGCCCTTAAGCGGTTAATTTTTGCCCCCAGTTTTGCCCCCCACCCTATTTTCTTGGAGAGCAGTAGTGAACAGGAGGCCATGACACAGGTGCCACCCCCTTTTCCTACTGGGGTAGAAGAAACTGCTCAGCACTCTGGTTTCTTCTCCATCCTAGATCACTGTGTAGGCTTGGGGAAGTCACATCGTTTCTCTTGTTATTGCCTTCATCACCTTTAAAATTGTGACTTCTGGATTTGTTTTTTTTTTTTTTTAAAGATTTTATTTGTTTATTTGACAGACAGAGATTACAAGTAGACAGAGAGGCAGGCAGAGAGAGAGAGAGGGAAGCAGGCTCCCCGCTGAGCAGAGAGCCCGACGCGGGACTCGATCCCAGGACCCTGGGATCATGACCTGAGCCGAAGGCAGCGGCCTAACCCACTGAGCCACCCAGGCGCCCTGGATTTGTTTTTTTTTAATGGTTCTTTCATATACATGCTCCATGATCTCTTATGCACCCTCTGTTTTTTGTTTTTTGTTTTTTGTTTTTTTTGAAGGGGTGACTGCCACTACCATTGCTCTGGTCTAAGTCCCTCCAGGCCCTTCCAAGTTCTGTGCCTCTGACTTCATGCCTTCATGTCTTTCCTCTGTATCACTGATTATGCCCACACCCGTTAATACTGCTGCCCCATACCTCATTCACCTTCAGCCTCTTCAGGCTCATTCCCATCCAGACCTCTCTGGTGAGAGGGCTTTTAGGAATATCCCTATAAAACCCTTCTGTTCAGTTTCAGAAGAGTGGGCTCTGGGGACAGATGAATCTCCCCGTCTGGGTGCTTAATCCTGTCACATGGCATTTCTCTCCCCATTTATATATTCTAGACTTTTATCTCCTTCACTCCTAGAATGTCAGGGGAATTAAAAGTTTGTAAGTTGCCTTGAATTCCTTGGGGATAACGAGCAAGTGTAAAGAATAAAAGTCATTTTATGGAAAGCTGTTGAAAAATAGGCAGTGAATTGATTCACAGGCTCCCCCATTGGGCTATGATTATGAGTGTCTCAGATGAAATATCACATTTCAGTACGACAGGTGATGCCTGTGTTGGGCTGCTAATTGTAATAAAAAGCTTAATTTGCACGTCTGTTTCTCATTCCAGTGGGTTGAGGAGAGGGGGTGGCAAGGATGGGGCTATTCAGGGAGTCTTTATAAGCTTGTCCTTGAGTTGGTGATGGAAAGCGATTGTTCCAGCATTGTACAGTCAAAGCTTGACTGCTTGGTGCCACTAGTTTCCCAGCTATTCTGTTTCTCAGTAACACCATCGCTTTTCCTGTCTCCTAAGGCATACATTTCGCATCGATCATTTACTCACCTACTTCTTCCTTTTGTTCTCCTTCTCTCTCCGTCTCCCTCCCTCCCTTTCTCTCCATCCTTCTCTCCTTTGCTCATCCCCTCCCTTCTTTTCTTCCCTTCCTTTCTTGTGCCATCATTCCTTAGTAATTGTGGTTGTCTGTTTTATTGAAGAGACTGAGCATAAGGTGGTGAATGAGATCAATATGTTCCCTGCCCTTGTATAATTGCAGACTATTATGGTTGACAAGCAATGATACAAGGAATTTTATTTTATTTTTTTAGAGATTTTATTTATTTATTCGACAGACAGAGATTGCAAGTAGGCAGAGAGGCAGGCAGAGAGAGGGGGAGAGGCAGGCTCCCCTCTGAGCAGAGAGCCCAATGCGGGGCTCGATCCCAGGACCCTGGGATCATGACCTGAGCCGAAGGCAGAGGCTTTAACCGACTGAGCCACCCAGGCGCCCCAATACAAGGACTTTTAACAAAGAGCTGTTTGTTTGTTCATTCAACAAGTAATGAAAGAGAGCCTACTATGAGCCAGGCACTGTTCTACAGACTTGGGATACATCAGTGAACAACAAAGCCCAGACTTCTCTGAGATTGTAAAGCAGGTGACTGTGATTTACCTAAAGGGTCCAGAGGGGTGAACCAGGGATGCTTTGTTTGGCCCGGTAGGATGAGAAGAAATTAGGTCAGCCAAAAAGGGTCAGGGAAAGTGGTCAGCTGGCTGCTGGAGGGAGCAGCTGGTGAGGAGGAAGGAACGAAGTTTACTCACTGAAGCTGGTGCATATGGTGTGTGGGTCCAGAACGGCAAAAATGAGTCCTGAGAGCCAGGCAGGAACCAATCCCTAGGGGACATCTAAGCTACAGCAGTGATTTCAGAGTTCATTCACAGCATTTAAAGATCACATTTAAAGGGGAGTAAGGACAGTTTGGATCAGAGTTACTGTCCAATAGAACTTTCTGGGATGGCGGAAATTCTGCTCTGGCCGGTATGGTAGCAACTAGTCACAGTAACTAAGCATGCTTAAATTTGTGGACTATGTGACTGAGGAACTGAGTTTTAAATTTTATTATTTTAGTTTATGTAAGTTTAAAGGGCTGCATGTGGCTAGAAGCTACCTTACTGGATAGTGCGTATCAGAACTGTTTGTTCATATCATATCCAGGATTATAATCACATGTTTTCTGCATCGCACCCCAGTGTGGACTTCTGCTCCTTTGAAGCTTTTCCCAACCACGGAGGCCTGCGGTACCAATCCAATCTCCCAGCTGCCTGGGCAGCAACTTTCTACAAGTTTTTATGTGAGTCCCCCTTCCTCCTCACTGACTCTTCACACTCTCAGAGTGAGGACTGTCTTTGTTTTTATCCTCTGGCAGGCCACGCAGCCTCTGTTCATGGAGTAATTTTTATTTCGGGGTTGACTCCTGTTTTCCTCTGTGGGCTCAGGATGGGTGGAAAGCGCGAGGATGCAGACGCCAGCTTGGCCTGCGCGCTACCCCACTGGGTCTGCGTGGTCAGCCTCTAGAGGGCGCATGGGGGGCATCTGCCCAAGAAGCCAGCCTGCCTGGCCTCTAGGAGCCCTGCCCGAATCTCTCACCTGTCCACCCCTGGGGCCCTTCCGTGCTGTGAACCAAGCGAGGCAGAGGGCTTCTCGGGTTCTCCTTCTTGTCACATGGAGGAACGGTTGGGTTGCACTTCTGAAAGTCTTGTGGGGACAGAAGCTTGCTTTCCATCCTTGTATTTCCTCTCGACAGTCAAGTCATTTTCCCACTGAGGTTTACAGTTTAAAACTGATTGGGAAGGGTCTTTTTTTTTTATTTAAGAAAATTTTTTTTATTAACATATAATGTATGATTAGCCTCAGGGGTACAGGTCTGTGAATACACACTTCACAGCACTCACCATTACACATACCCTCCCCAATGTCCATAACCCCACCACCTTCTCCCTCCCCCAAAACCCCCCAGCAACTCTCAGTTTGTTTTGTGAGATTAAGAGTCTCTTATGGTTTGGCTCCCTCCCGATCCCATCTTGTTTCATTGATTCTTTTCCTACCCCCAAACCCCCCACGTTGCCTCTCCACTTCCTCATATCAGGGAGACCATATGATAGTTGTCTTTCTCTGATTGACTTCTTTTGCTCAGCATAATACCCTCTAGTTCCATCCACATCGTAAATTGACAGTTTTTTTGGTCAGTACTCATGACTTAGTTAAAAATGTTTTTCCTCTTTGTTTTTTTTTTTTTTTTAATTAAAATAAACTGAAGACCTATATCTAGCAGATGCTGCAGTTCTACTTCTATTTAAAAGGAGAAATATACTGTGGAAAGAACCAAGATGCCCTTCAACGGACGAATGGATAAGGAAGATGTGGTCCATATACACTATGGAGTATTATGCCTCCATCAGAAAGGACGAATACCCAACTTTTGTAGCAACATGGACGGGACTGGAAGAGATTATGCTG
>NC_081566.1:17341472-17409895 GCF_022355385.1 Mustela nigripes
TGGTGAAAAAATAATGAATACTGTTATGCTGAAAATTAAAAAAAAAAGGGGGGGGGAAATATATACCTACCTTACCTTCATTTAGATCAGCCAAGTATTTTACATGTCATCCTTGTGCAGAGGATACAAGGATGACACGTAAATCTCCGTATCGTTCCGATTTTAGTATATGTGCTGCTGAAGCGAGCACTCACTCAAGTATTTTAGACTTGTTCCATCTTTACATATGAGCTTGTTTGGTGTACATTTATATTTTAATCTTTTAGTGGTTGCTCAAAACATTTCAACACATAAGCTTGGTTTATTAGAGTTTATCATGAATTAGGACTTTTAACACTTCTCAGATAATGAAAGTATTTAAAAACTTAAACTTCATTTATTCCCCTTTGACTTTTGTGTTTTTGTTAAGCATTTTGTCTTTATATATATTTAAAATCCTATGACAATTTTTTATATAGTGGATATTTATTCATATTTTTGCCACTTTTTTAAAAAATGGTGGTGTTTTCAGGTTCTCTTTTTTTAATTTAATTGCTTTTCAGTGAAGCAGAATTCATTGTTTATGCACCACACCTAGTGCTCCATGCAATACGTGCCCTCCATAATACCCACCACCAGGCTCCCCCAACCTCCCACCCCCCGCCCCTTCAAAGGGTCTTATTTCCATGCTTATGTTTTGAGCTCAGCTTGAAGCATGAAAGGAAATATTCTTATGTTCTCAATCAATTTGGGGACTTTTCTCAATTCCCTCAGTCATCAGAACCAAAATGTGCGAAGCTCTCGTTTGAGTTCTCTCACGTGACTAGCCTAGGGCTGCGTCTCCTCTCTCTGGAAGTACAGATAGCGTTGCCCCATTTTCAGAGTACACAGAAGATGGGACATGGTAATTTTAGTGACGGAATGGGGATTTTTGTCCTGGCAGAGTCTTGGTTCTCACAGGGGAAATTTATTTTCATAAAATAACGATGGTTTCAAATATCATTTAGGGAGTGTTTCTGTTTTCTCAGTGAGCCTTTGTTGTCACCTGTGGAGATGGGACCTCATTACCACATGAGGCTTTCCTCCTGTCCTCAAGGCCTTTCTGACTATCGGAACATACTTCACTGGGTTGAAGTAAAATCCGCTTATGGTGGCTTTCACTCCTGGATTTTGGCTTTTCCCAGGGGGCCTGATAAGCCCAGTCTTACATCCCTCCTTCACCTGAACATCCCTGGGTATTTGATGATAGGCCAGTCTTCCCTTGTCCAGTAGATTCCCAGAGTTCCTTTATTGATTTCTTGGAGGATGAGGTGTCAAGCCCCATGGTCATCTCGAAGGACAGTCTTTACTTTCTCCTCAGATGGGAGCACCCAGAATAAAGGAAGTCAGCTTTATGCAGAGATGTGGAGAATGCGTGACCTGGGCAGAAAGGGCATGAAGTCTTGACCAAGTGTGTATCCCAGAGAGGTCCACAGTAGTGGTCCTGCCTATATAGTGAGGGGGTCTTACTCTTTGTCCCGTGTCCTCGGATAGACTCAGCTGTGAGAGGACATGGCCCTCGTTTGCATCAGTGCCGTCTGGCGCAGTGTCTCATCCAGAGTGGGCCCTTGGCGAGTATTTGCTGTCGGGCTATGGGGGCTGATGTGAGTGCTGCTTCAGAGCAGAGGGCGCCCAGGGAGAGAATGGAATGAGACGGGATGCATGTAGGACCCAAGAGGCACTTAAGTGAGGACACAGAGCTTATGATTAATTCAAACAATAAATGAAGAGGCAGCAGAAGGACCTGAAGGAAGAGACTGAAGTGGTCGCAGCCACAAGAAAGATGATGTTAGACGAGGCAGACTCTGTGTTGGGATGGGAATGGTGCGAAGCAGAAGGCTTGTTGTTTTCCGTTTCCCCAGGAGACTTTCTTTCTTGAGGCCTCTCCCTCCACATAAATGACAGCCGCTCCTCACAATGGCTCCTGGAGACAGGGCATGGCTGTTATGTTCATTGTTAATGTTCATTGTTCAGATGAGCAAAGGGCCCAGGGGATTTACCTCCACTTCCCAAGGGAACAGGATCTGTGTTGGGCCCAGGGCACCTGCTATCACTGACCTCACCATGGGGAATGGCCGCAGTGAATTCAGTGATGGCGAGAAATGAGAGGTTAGGAAACTGGTGGAATTTGAGAGAGCTTTTTAAAGAAGATGTGCTGTTCATGGTGTTTGTTGATGTCACTTTGGTTCGGTTCAGTAGATAATCATTGAGTCTCTACATGTCCTTCCTGCTGGGAAGAATAGACTCATGGGCTGGGCAGAAAAGGAATATGAGCATGTGGGTCAGGACAGCTGCCCATCGACAGGAAAGTGGGTTGAATTTATGCGGCGGAGAGGGACACCAAGGATTGTTAACAAGGGTCAAAGTGGGTATAGAAAGCCATACCCGTATGTATAGTAAGAGACTTGAACTGTAGTGCCTGTGACCTACAGGTGAGTCTGTTCGGCTGCCAACTCAGGCCTGGGCCCGAGAGCCCAGGTGCTTGTGGAGGTCACAGAGATGGACAAGAAATGGTCGGCCACATGCAGTTACAATCTAGCAGGGAAAGTAAATCAAACGGACATATAATTATATAATATGTAGAATATAAATATATATCCTATATATATTTATATATACATACATAAATATGTAGAATATAAATATATAAATATATAGAATATAAATATATATTTTACTATGCTGTGATTACAAAGGAAGGATATATTGCTTCCTACTGGAAGAGAAGCTGGAGGCTCTATGAAGAGGAGACAATTTGACAAGCTCTTTGACCCTCAAACTGCCCTTGCCCTTACTTTCCTGTTTCTATATTTGCCACCCTGCTGGTCAAGCCAAAAATCTAGAGGCGTCATTACTGATACTTCTCTTTTTCCTCTCCCTGATGTCCAGTCTGTCACTCGGTTCTGGAGCATCTGTCTCCAGCAAAGAGCTTGATTCCATCGGTTTCACTCCTTCTTCGCTGCCACCATTGCTGCCATGGACACAACCGCCTGTTGCTGGGACTGTTGAAAGCATTTTCTACACATCTTCCTATCCTGTGAACAGTTTTTGCAGCATCCAAAAGGTAATTTAAAATCCTGCCACTCCTCTGCTCAAAAAACCTCTGTGGCTTCTCATATTAGTCAGTGAAACAACCTTAGGCATTTCCCCCAACCTCACCCTGTTTTTGCTTTATTGACATCAATGCTCAGCTTTTATTGTCTACTCCTGCAGTGGGGAGGGACAGCCTCTTCTTCCACTGCTGCTTCTTGGTCAGTTTCTCTTTGTGCTCGTTCAGCTGGCAACACCTGGCATGTGTCGTCTTGGGCTGCAGATCCAAGGGCTTGTTACTTCTTACCCTTGTATAATTTCTTGAGGTTCCCTTTCTGAGTCTGGTTAATGGCGGTGAGATTACGAGCAATGGATTTGCAAACAACTTGGAGAGCTTGGAAGCTACCTGGCTTGTCACAGCTGGGACAGCTCCGTCTTCAGGTCTCCCAGCTGTTTAAGCAGTGCCCCCTCCACAGCCACGCGCTTCTTGCTGTGAAGGTCTTGAGCTTTAATCTTGGCCATGCCTGCAAAAGCTGCTGCCACCTGCTCCTTGACAAAGAGGAAGATCTTTAGGTATTTCAAACAAGGAATATTAATACAAGATTGTGTTGCATACATACAGAGGATGGGAGGCAACCGGAGCATGAAAACACCACCACCTCAAGGTTAGAGACTCCCAATCCCCCGAACTCAGAAGCTGCTTGATCATGACGGGTTCACCTGGTGGGAGCTGTGCTCTCCGAGGAAGGGGCTGTTTGGCAGGAAGCTGCAAGGGCAAAAGAGATGCCACCATTGCATAAAGTGGCAACTAGAGTCAAGAAGGGAGAAATACTCTGGCCTCTCCTTCCTGTCTCCTAGTCTTCCATTGTCAAGGGATCCTGGGAAATGTTGAAGGGTAGAAACAGATTGACAACCAGTTGGTGAAGACTGGCATACTCCCAGCTCTCTGCCATTGCCTACAGGGCCTCACGTGATCAGCTCCTGGCCACCTGGCCACTCTTGCCTTGTACCGACCTTCCTTCCTCCTAGCAGCCTGCTCTGTGGTTTCCCTCCTTTACCTGGAGTATCCCAGGCTCTTCCTTCCCCACTTCTTTGGACAGTGGGCTCTCTTTCCCGAATAGGCATCCCTTGGCTACTTTCATGGCTGGCTCCTTCTTTGCATCCTTTAGTCTTAGCTCAAATGGCACCTTCCCAGGGGGACTTCCGTGCCCCGCCCCAACTATGGTACCTCCCCTTGCCTTACTGATGACTGTTCTGTGATGTCTCCTTGGCATTTCATTGTGGCACTCACCATAATCAAGACTGACTGACTTGTTAGTTGTTTATTATTTGTCTTTCTCACTTCATTCAGGTCTCTGCTCAAATATCATCTCCCCAGGAAGGCCCTTAAGGCCACCCACGCTAAGGAGTGCCCCTTTCCCATCATGTTCTATTTCATCACACAACTTTGTTGTTGTTGTTGTTGTTGTTATTATTATTATTATATAGGTAGTCATTACTTGGCAAACATACTACCCACCCCCCAACCACACACACACATAGTTCTTCCCCACTAGATTCTAAATTCTCGGAAAGCTTGTTGACCTTGCTCATTTGAAAAGAAAGCTCCATGAAGGCAGGGGCTTTATGTGTCCCATTCAGCTGATTGAATGTTGTGAACATCCCCCGCACTTAGAACGATGCCACATACCTTGCACACTCAGTGAACACCTGTGGCATGAATGCATAAATAGTGTTGAAGTTGAGTAGAATCTCAAAAAGCTGTGTTGGAAGAGAAGAGAGAAGATTCTCCAATGATGGAAACACATCGTTGTGTGTTTTATTAATAAAAGCAGAGATATTGGAAAGTGTATGCTCTGGGGAAGATGAGAACTTTGGTTTGTTGAAATGTGAAGACCGTGATGGGTGTTAAGTAGGAGTTAAGTCAGGAGACCAAATCATGGAAGACCTTAAAGGCTATGTTAATGAGTTCATTAAGTTAGGAAATACGGAACCCTGGAAGGTTTTGGAGCAGGGTTGTGAAATACACAGACTGTGCTTGAAAGATGCATTGGAAGTGTCTAAAGCTTTACTTTACTTTAACACCGGTGATAATTTTGTGGCTATTGGAGAGTCACAGTTGGTTCAGAGGGATGCCATGAGCAAAGACTAGTGAACCTAAGAGGCATTCTGGTCTGGTTAATTGGTTGGATCATTTATTCATCAAGGATCAGAGTACCCGGTAATAGCCAGGTTCTGCTGTGCAAGGAAACAGACATTTAAATATAAAACAGTATTAATGTAAATGTAAAAACAGGATCCCTTCCCTTGGGCTCACCCTCTGATAAGGAAAGTAAACCTGTAAACAGGTCATTACAAGGCAGTGTGAGATGAGCTCTGTGTCCCAGGGGCTGGGGTGGAGCAGGGGGAGCAGCCGGCTCTTCCTGGGACAGTCCGGAAGGCTGCTCACACGCCTGGAAGGCAAGCAGGCAAGGGCCCGTGAACACAGGGGTGAAGGGAATGAAAGCAGAGGGACAGTAAGAGATCTGTTGGCTTCTTTTTACTCTCTCATGGCCTGGTGGAGGGACATTCATTCAGTCAAGGGAGAAAAGGAAAAGTCCAGGGTTTTCCCGGGAAAAACAAATTCTGCATTACATTACACCAAAGTTTTGAATTTTCCCACATGACTGAATGTTTCTGGAAACAAATTTTTTTTTTTTTACCTTTTTTTTTTTTTTTAAGATTTTATTTATTTATTTGACAGAGAGAGATGACAAGTAGATGGAGAGAGAGGCAGGCAGAGAGAGAGAGACGGAAGCAGGCTCCTTGCTGAGCAGAGAGCCCGATATGGGACTTGATCCCAGGACCCTGAGATCGTGACCTGAGCCGAAGGCAGCGGCTTAAACCACTGAGCCACCCAGGCGCCCTCTGGAAACAAATTTTTGATGAACTCAAAATCTTCAATCATATGAATTTACCATTTAAACTGTGTTCCACAGCTGGGATTCCAATTTTTTAATTATGAACAATGCTGAGATTAAAATCTTCATTCATGAAACAAAACAAAACAAAACAGAGGGGCCGTGTAAAATGCAGAGGGGTTCAAGAGCATGGCTGTCTGGGGAACAGGGAGCAGTAGCTCTCTGGGTAGAGCGAACTGGCATTGGGAGGGTGGGCAGAGCACTGTGGATTGGAGATGATGAAATGTGGGGGTTCAGAAAGCTAGGAGGGGCTGGTAATGAAGACCTTATTTCACCACGGTAGGACAAGGAGTTTGAAGACAAGGTCTGTTTCCTACTACTCCTTGACTTCTGCTTGCAACAGAAATGCTCTCTTTGTGGCCCTGACATACTCAGTTTACACCATTCATGTTCATTTTTTTCTAAAAATATTTAGTAAGTTTCTACTATGTGTCCCCCACTGTTCTATGCATTGAAGATATGGTGGTGAATAAAGTAAACAAGCTGCCCTTTCATAGTTTAAAGGCTAATGAGGAGGATGCATACGTGTGTGTGTGTATACTGTGTACATTTATTTCTTGCCAAGTCATGATTAATTTTATGAAAACATTTGGATATTTATATATACTTTTTTTTTTTTTTTTTTTTTTGCCAAATTGCTGATTAGTTCTAGGAAAAATACAACTTGTCTAAGGACATAAAACACGATGAGAGGGAATGTTTAGATTGTGGCAGGTCTTTCTGTTTTGTGGAAATGATATGGGAGAAAAAGATCTGAAGTGAGGAGCAAGCCATGTGACTATCATGGGGAAGCGTGATTCAGGGAAAGAAAACAGCAAATGCAAAGGCCCTGAGGTGAGAGCTGTTCCAGGAAGAGCAAGGAGGACAGAGCAGGTGGAGTGAAGTTAATAAAGGAAGAGGGATAGAAGTGGGGGAAGCAAGTAGGGACAAATCATGGTGGGCTTGCAGGTGACACGCAAGGTTATAGATTTTATTCTAAATGTGATGAGAATTCATTAGAAGGCTTTGAGCAATTCGTTGTAAAAGAATCATGCTAATCGTTTGTGAAAAATGGCCTCTAGTGGGGCAGGGGTGGAAGCCAAGGGATGAGTTGGGAGGCTGTTATAGTAGTATAAGTGAGAGATGGTGGTGACTTGGTGCAGCAAGTGGTGATGCTGTTGGCAAAAAATGGTTAGATTCTAAATATATTTTGAGGATGGAGCCAGTAAGTTTGCTGATGGATTGAATGTGGGGTGTTGGGGAAAGATAGAAATCAAGGATGATTCCCAGGGTTTTTGACTTGAGTACCTGGACAAATGAACAGTGGTGCCATTTACTGAGATAAGAGACACTGATGGAAAAACAGATTTGTAAGAATGTAGAAGGCAGTGAAGTCAAAAGTTTTAATTTGGAAAAGCCTACTGGACACCCAAGTGGAGATGCCGTGTGAGCCATTAGATGCACAAGTCAGGAGTTCAGGGACAGAGTCAAAGGTGGAGGTAGACATTTGGGAGTGTCCACATCTGGGGGGCAGTTAAATGCAGTTAAATGCAGTCTCTGTGGTCCTGACCATCCTTCCAGGACCAGAATCAGTGCTGCTCCTTCCACGAAGCTTTCCTGGACTGTCCCAGGCCTTTCCTTTGCCTTCCTGTTATTTCTTTTAAACTGAAGACTTTTGTTTGGGAAAGCTGTGGCTTTGCCTGTGATTTAGATCTCTTGAGGCTTCACAGGGCCTTGACTGGGGTGTCTAGAGTGAGAGGTGCTCGTCTTCTACGACTATAGGCAGGTGGGCTGTGTTTCCCAAGGTTCTCTGCGGCTGATGTTTGGAAGTATCAGACAGGACCCTGTTCTTGTCATTAGAGCCTAGACCTTCAAGATCAGCAACAAATATTGAAACATCATCATGCAAACCAAAGGTAAAAAGACTCATTATATGATTCTTTTTTTATGAAATATCCAAAATAGGCAAATCCATAGAGACAGAAAGCAGATTAGTGGTTGCCAGGAGCTTGGTGAGGGGGATTGGCAAGAGACTGTTTAATGAGTAGGGTTTCTTTTGAAGTGAGGAAAAGGTTCTGGAACTGGAGAGTGGTGATGGTTACCCAGCACTGTGAATATGCTTAATGCTTTTGAACTGTGTACTTTAAAATGGTGAATTTTATGTGTGTCTATTTTACCACAATGAAAAAAAAATACCAAAAATATATCATTAGGGATGACAGTTTCCACAGACCTTCTCATTCTCTTCTCTTTGTGGCAGCTTCCTCACTTCCACTGGCTCCCTTTGCTTGGGGCAGGGATGGAGGCTGGGGGCTAGGCACTAGGGATGGGAGAGGTTGGATGCTTGTGGCTGGGGCCTGGTACTGACCTGCTTGGAAGGGCAGTCTGTTTGTGGGGAGAAGTGGAGGAAGGCAGGGATAGGATTACAGAGCAGGGTTAATTTACTCCCAACCAACCTAAGATTTAGGATGCGTGTGGGGGTGGGATAGGGGGTGGCCACGGGGAGGCTTGGCGAGCTGTGATGACAACTCATCTGCAGACCACCAGTATGCACTAGGGTAGCTACTGACACTCTTCTTGCTGAGCCCTTGCTTCCAGGGGCATCTGGGAAACTCTGGGGGGACTTGTGTTGCTGGTTGTAAACTCTGACTTTCCCCCAGCCTGGGGAAGGAGTCCAGTAGGGATTGGCTCAGAAAACCCCTTGAGAGAGGCTGGAAAAAGACTTTCCCAGCGATCTGATTATCCATCCCCTTACTGGGGTGACCACCCTTTGATTTTCAGGGCAAGGTTCTGTGGGCTGTGCTTTGGGGTTTCCTAAGGACCCGTTAGCTTGAAATTACCAAGTAAGATGTAAGATGTTTTTACTTTGGGACATAGTGTTGCCTGTGGTAGACCCCCGAGCAGATGTGTTAACTTGAGAAGGGGAGCCTATTAGCTATTGCACTAGCATGGACAGTCGCAAGGGGGCACCAGGGAATTAGGATGGGGAGGGTGGTTGTATTTCTAGAGATAGAGATGGAGGATGAAGATGGAAATCCAGAAAAGTCCAGGACATGTGGAGTCCTCAGTGAAAGTAAGCGAAAGGGAATTTGCTAGCTCTTCCTCTGGTACTGGGCCACTTATTTCCAGCATTATTACATTAGGACTCCGGGTGTTTGCAGCCCCAAGTCTATAATATGGGTGTGACTCTGGAAATAGGAGTTGTCTTAGTCTGCTTTGGCTGCCATGATCAAATGCCTTAGACTGGGTGGCTTAAACAACATCCATGTATTTCTCACAGTTCTGGAGACTGATGTCCAAGGTGAAGGTGCTGGCAGACTTGGTGTCTGGTGAAAGTACTCTTCCTGGCTTGCAAACAGCCATCTTGTTGCCAGGGCCTCATCTGGCAGAGAGAGAGAGAGGAGGAAAGAGCTCTCTGGTGTCTTTTTTTAAAGAGGGCACTAGTCCTATCAGATCAGCACTGCACTTTATGACCTCACCCTCTAAGGCCACCTTAATTACCTCCTAATGGCCCTGTCTCCAAATGTAGTCACATTGGGGGAATAGGGCTTCATCTTGTGAACTGGAAGGTGGCAAATACAGCCTTTCACAGCACTCATAACCACACAGCTTCAGGAATGCTCTCTGGGAGGATTCAGAGGTCTAGAGCTGACACTCAGCGGCCTCGTTTCAGAAACTCATACTATGGATTGTGAGTTGTGTCCTGACGTGTCCTTTATGAGAACCAGCTAAGCTTAGGAATCATTATGTTGATGAAAACTGAACCTGGAGACCCTGCTTCTCAGGGGTTGAGCCACAGGTGAACCAATTTCTCCTTGGTATTATGAAATACTTTGTAGGGGTTGGGACACATGTGGGGCCAGGGGCCGAAGCAGTTGGTCAGGGACCTGAGCTGTATCTGGAAAATAGAGTGCAGGTAACTCTTGGCTTATAGACTATCTTCAGGCTCTGCTCGAATAATATATGCAAACTGGGTTTATCTCCGGGGTGGAACAGAAAGCTGCTGGAATTGTGTGTCAAAAAGTGCCATAGCCCAGGAATCTGGTCAATGATTCCACGTGTGTGTGTGTGTGTGGGCAAAGGGCTGGGTAAATGAAGCAGAGTCCCTTGTTGGCCTCTTGTTGACCCTGGGATGATACGCATAGAATGTTATTTTTAAAGATTTTATTTACTCATTTGACAGGCAGAGACCACAAGTAGGCAGAGAGGCAAGCAGAGGGAGAGGAGGAAGCAGGCTCCCTGCTGAGCAGAGAGCCCGATGTGGGGCTCGATCCCAGGATCCCGGGATCATGGCTGAGCAGAAGGCAGAGGCTTTAACCCACTGAGCCACCCAGGTGCCCCAAGAATATTATTTTTAAAAGAACTCCATGAAGGTCAGCATGGACAGTGTTAAGGCACAGGCAAACCAAGCAGTTTGCTGCTTCCATAGTACAATCTCAGTGTCTTTTCATTTGTCATTAAAGCCTTTTAGAATTTCTTCTGACCTTATCTCCCATGTTTCTCCACTGGAAATCTTTCTTCTGCTACTTCACTAAGCCTTACTGACTTCAACCTCCTTACCTCTGAGTGTAAGATTCCTTTTGGCCAAATCCTATTTTCCCATTCTTTCCATTCTTCAAGAACAGCTCAATCCAAGGTGCCTGGTAGCTCACTCAGTTGGGCATCTGACTCAGGTCATGGTCTTGAGGTTGTGAGACTGAGCCTTGTGTGTGTGTTGGCCCTGGAGCCTGCTTGGGATCTCTCTTCCTCTCCCTCTGCCTCTCCCCTCCCTACTCTCTTCTCTCTCTCTCAAAACCACCACCACCACCACAATAACAACGACAACAACACAACAGCAACTCAGTCCTCATCTCCTCCCCGAAAAGCTCCTGGTTCCTCCAGCCCACACGGATCTGTCTCTCTTTAGAAATCTTAAAAGGTTTAAAATTGCTTTCACTTCTTGGTTAAATCATAACTTTTTCAAAGAGATATTTCAGAGATGTCACCACCATATGCAGACCCAGAGTGGATGAATGACCAACATCCAGTGAGTGGAAATTTATGCAGCCCTAAAAACCAAGCAGTCTGTTCTAAAAGGAAGAAGAGGCTAGGCAAGTAGAAATGTGTGTCATCAGTGATTGGTGATCCCTGCCAAAGGGAGTGCTTTAGGAATAAGAGCATTGCAGTCACTGGAAAGAAACATGAAATTGTGGCTCTTGGAGCAAAAGGAGGCTGCCCTTAATTAATGGGTAGCTGGCAAAAAATACAAAACAAAAAATAAAAAACAAAAAACCAGTGCTAACAGAGGCTGAGATGGAGAGCCGACTGAGAAAGCGCGAAGACCATGTGTGATGGTGGCAATTGTGAAATGTCACGTTTAGCAATGAATAGTAGATGACTGATGTGGAAAATACGGGGCTGGTTCTTTAGAGTGGTCAGGATGGGGTCTGTGAAATGATAAGGGAGATAAATGTGGATCGCTCTGTTAGAAGATATGTCAGTCTCCTCCCCATCTAGATGTTGTTTGTGAGTATGAATGGATTTGCTCTGTGGAGTGCTGGAGCCTTCCACGGCCGCAGGTGGTGTTTACATGTTCCGCTCGCTTCCCTGCTGAAGTGTGGTGTATCTGTTAAATACAGGCTGTGGAGGTAGGCTGTTTGGGTTCAAATTCTGGCTCTGCTGCTTACTAGTTACACGGCATGCTGGGAATGTCCCTGAGCCTCTCTATGCCTCAGTTTTTCTCATCTGTAAAATGGGGTTAATAATAGTACCTTCCTTAGAGTGTTGTTGTGAAGGTTAAAAGAGGTGTAATGCACAGAAGCATTCAGGAACGTTTCGCATGTTGTAAGAGCCAATATGGTGTTAGTTATTATTACCATCGGCTGTCAGTGTCATCACTGATTTTATGCTGTCTTCAAGTCTTTGAGGATGGTACTGATGAAAGGCTAGTGCTCTTTTCTGGTGGGGGAAGTAAGAAATTGGGGGCCAATATATACTCATCTGGTCTCAAAGGCTTTGAAAGCCCTGATATTTCACATATTTGGAAAGACGTTTGCAAGTCTTGGAAAGTGAATACCAAGAACCTCTTCCCAAGTTTGTGGGCTTGAGGCACTGGAGGTGTT
The DNA here is from genome assembly GCF_022355385.1 of Mustela nigripes. NCBI lineage: Eukaryota > Metazoa > Chordata > Mammalia > Carnivora > Mustelidae > Mustela > Mustela nigripes. Next base: position 17,353,561 of record NC_081566.1, read on the forward strand.
GGTGCGACTCCCAGTCTCCATGTGTCACAGGTGGGACTGGAGCCTGCACCTGGGGATGGGAAGAAAGGTGGAGATTAGCTGCTGGTCTTCAGATGAGACCCTTAAGGGATGCCACGAAGGTGTGAAGTGTTGGTGTCTCTGGGCCAAAGATAGTTGTTTCAAGTGACTTTCATCTCTGACTAGTCCAGGGTATGGTAGGTGTTTGATGAAAGTGTGAGAAGGGTGCTAGGTGTATCCCCAGAGACTTTAGTGCCAGACAGGCCTGGATTCACATCAGGGCTTGACTCCTTATCACTTATGTGACGTTAGGAAGCTACTTAACTCTTTGAGCCTTGGAACACAGGAGGAATACATAAGATAATGTATATGAAGTTGTCTGCACATAGTAAGACTGAGGCATATTAATTCCTTTTCACTCAGTTTCCTCATCTGTAGAATGTGGATAGTAAAAAAAAAAATTGTGGAACTTCCATAATAATTATAGATAATAGTTATAAATTCATTTATTCAACCTTTTTTTTAAATGTCAACTATATGTCAGGCACTGTCTTAAGAGCTTAGGGCTTATCTGAATAAAATAGACAAAGATTCTTTCCTTTTGTAGTTTGAATTTTACCAAGGGAAGATAGACAATACACTAACAAATGAGTAAGACTTCTAGTGTGTTTAAAGATGCTAAGTATATGGAAAGAAGAGAAAAATGAAAGTCAGATAAGGAGGCTTGGAGGTGCTCGGGGTAGCAGCAGTGTACAGTATTAAATAGGAAGGCCAAGACATGCTTCATTGAGAAAGGGGGTATTTGAGCAAAGACTTCAAGAAGATGTGGAACTGAGTCACAGTGATATTTAGGGGAAGAGCATTCCATGCAGAGAAAGAGCAGTACAAATGCTGTGGGAGTGTGTCTGGCATGTTCCAAGAAGAGCATGGAGGTCAGTGTGGCTAAAGCAGAGTAAGAGGGGGTAGAAGAAGATGAAGTCCGGGGAATGGGGGGGAGCCAGACCATGTAGGGCTTTGCTGGCCATTGGGAGGGCTTTGGATTTTACTCTAAATGAAATGAGGGTATATCACAGAATGCCAAGTAGAGAAGAATAATGATATCTGCCTATTTAAGGGAATCACATTGCACACTGGCTACTGTGTCCAAAACTGAGTGCAGAAAGACAAGGGTAGAAACAGAGAGACCAGTTAGAAGGCTCTTGCTGTGTCCCTGAGAGATGATGGTGGCTTGAACCAGAATGGTAGAATGGTAGCAGTGGCAGATGAGAAGCAATTGGATCTCGTATTCTTGATGGTAGAGTCAGTAGGATTCCTTGATGATTGAATATGGGGTATAAAGAAAAAGATAGGAATCAAGGATAATCTGAGCAACTAGGAGGATTCCACCAATTCAGAAGAATATGGAACAGGTTTGGGTGGAGAAAATTAGGAGTTTACTTTTGATCATGTTGAATTGGAGCTGAATATTAAATATCCAAGTGGAAAATTGTGTAGACAGTTGGTTACGTGAGTCAGAGCTTGGGAGAGAAGATCTGGGCTGAGATATAAATTTGGGAATTGACAACGTATAGTGGTAATGATTAAAATCATGAAGCTGAAGGAAATCACCAAGGGAGTGAGTAGATATAGAAGAGAAGAGTAGCAAGGACCAGCTCTGGGCCTCAACTGAAAAAAGTTGGGTGGAAGTATAAGAATCAACAAAGCAAGTTGATGGGAAATGATCCGTGAGGTAGAAGGAAAACCAAGAAAGAGTGGTTTAATGGAAGCCAAACTAAGAAAGTATTTCAAGGAGGAAGGAGTGATCAACTGTGTCAAATAATGTGACAGGTCAAGTATATTAGTAACCTATTGTTTAACAAATCATTACAAAACTTAGTAGTTTTGTAATTTTGAGGGCCAGGAATCTGGGAGTGGCTAAGGTGAGTGCCTCTGACTTAAGATCCCTTGCAGGGTTGTGGTCAAAATGCCAGCTGGGGCTGCAGTCATCTCAGGCCTTGACTTGGACTGGAGAATCCTACTCCAAATTCTTGCAGTTTTTGGAAGTCCTCAATTCCTCACTGGCTTTGGTCAGATACCTCAGTTGCTCACAATGTGGGCTCTTCACAGGCTTTCTGTGTAGCCTTATGACACTGTAGCAGCTTCTTTTCATGTGATCTGAGAGAAAGAGAGTTCAAGAGAGCACCTGAAAGGGTAGTCACAGTCCTCTATAACCTAATTTTGGAGGTGCTACACCATCAACTCTGGATATTCTTAGAAAGAGACTATAAGAGTGCGTGAATACCAGGAGGTGCGGGTCATTTTGAAGTTGATTATCATGTCAAGTATAACAAGAAGAATTCATCATTGGATTTAGCAATATGGAGGTTATTGTTGACCTTAAGAAATGTTGTGAAAAGAAGTATTTGATGAAAGTTGGTGTAAGAAATACTGGGATGAAGAGATCTGAGACCATGAAATACACAACTCTTTTGAAGAGTTTTCTACAGAGAGGAGCAAAGAAATGGGGTAATACCTGGTGAATGAAGTGTTTTTTCTGATATGAGGGAAATAGCACTATGTTTATATATTGATGGAAATAGTCCAATAGAGAGTGAAAAATTGATGATGTATAAGAGTTAGAGAATTAGTAAAGCACTGTCCTTGAGTAGGAGAGATAACTTGTGTTGAAAAGGGTGGGTTGACTTTAGATAGAGGCATGCTGGATTCATCTACAGTATTATTTGGGAACATAAACTATGTGGTATGTGGGCAGATATGGTTATGGAAGTCTGCGGAATTACCTTCTGATTGCTCCATTTTTCTCAGTGAAGTGGGAATCAGTGGCATCAGCTGGGCTTGTTAGATGGTATTTATTTTTAAAAATCATTTCTTTGATACCTTTGGTAACTTTTTTTTGGACACCTTTAGTAACTTCGATGAAGGTAAGTAACTATGGTTACAGTAAAGGCACCTCCCCCAAGATTCCTTTTGCTTTAAGTCAAAAGGTAGAACTTTTATTCTCATAATTTGTCCAGATGGTGGGGCATCTGCTGTTCATGGTAACTTTGTAATATAACATGGAAACAAAGATCGATTTAACCCAAAATAAACAGTTTATTCCAAGACACTAAAACCTGTTCCCCCCCCCCCCCCCCAAAAAAAAACCCTACAGGTCAAGATCCCTGATGAACATAGATGAAAAATTTTCAACAAAATATTAACAAGCCAGATTCAACAATACATTAAAGGGATCGTATACCATGATCAGTGAGATTTATTCCAGGGCTGCAAGGATATCCATAAATCAATGTGATATACCACATTAACAAAATAAAGGACAAAAAATTATATAATCATATCAATAGATGTACAAAAAAATTGACAAAAATTCACCAACCATTTATGATAAAAATTCTCAATGAGGTGGTTTAGAGGGAGTATTCCTCAACATGTTGAAGACCATATATGACAAACCCACAGTTAGCATTATACATAGTGGTGAAAGCTGAAAACGTTTCTTCTTCTTCTTCTTCTTTTTTTTTTTTAAAGATTTTATTTATTTATTTATTTGACAGAGAGAGAGAGAGAGAGAGAGATCACAAGTAGGCAGAGAGGCAGGTAGATAGAGAGGGGGAATCAGGCTCCCTGCTGAGCAGAGAGCCCGATGCAGGGCTCGATCCCAGGACGCTGGGATCATGACATGAGCTGAAGGCAGAGGCTTTAACCCGCTGAGCCACCCAGGCGCCCCTGAAAACTTTTCTTCTAAGATTGGAAATAAGACAAGGATATCCTTTCTTGGCACTTTTATGCCAAGAGGTCCTAGTAGAGGTCCTAGCCATAGCAATTAGGCAAGAAAAAGAAATGAAAGTTATTTAAATTGGAAAGGTAGAAGTAAAACTCAGTATTTGCAGATGGCATGATATTATACATTAAAACCCCTAAAGCATGCACCCAAAACCTATTAGAACTAATAAATGAACTCAGTAACGTCGCAGGATATACAGATATCTGTTGCATTTCTATACCCTAATATCAGAACGATGAATTGAGAACGTAATCCCATTTACAATTGCATCAAAAAGAAAATATCTAGGAATAAACTTAACCAAGAAGGTGAAAAACCTGCACTCTGCAAGCTCTTAAGAAACTGATGAAAAACAATGAAGGCAAAACAAATAAATGAAAAGATATACTCTGCTCAGAGATGGCAAGAATCAGTATTGTTAAAATGTTCATAATACCCCTGCCCAAATCCATAGATTCAATGCATCCCTATGAAAGTATCAGTGACATTTTTCATAGAACTAGAACAAAGAATACAAAGATGGGTCTGGAACTACAAAAGACCCCGAATAGCCCAAGCAATCTTGAGAAAGAAGAACAGAGCTAGAGGTATCATGCTGTCAGACTTAAAACTCTACTATAAAACTATAGTAACCAAAGCAGTATGGTACTAGCACTAGATGAATGGGATAGAATAGAGATCCCAGAAATAAACCCATACTATATGCCCAATTAGTCAACACCAAAGGAAGCAAAAATATACAATGAGAAAAGACAGTCTCTTCAATAAATGGCTGGGAAACTGAAGAGCTACATGCCAAAGAATGAAACTGGACCAGTTTCTTTCCCCATTTACAAAAATAAATTCAAAATAAAGATTTAATGTAAGACCCCAAACCATAAAATTCCTAGAAAAAAACATAATGAGCTTTTTAACATTGGTCTTAATGCTTTTTTTTTTTTTTTTTGATCTGTCACCTCAAACAAGGACAAAAGCAAAAATAATTAAGTGGAACCACTATATCAAACCAACAAACAAAAAACCCCCACAAAAATAAAGACCCATTTACAGTGATAGAAACCATCAACAAAATGAGAAAGCAGCCTACTGAATGACAAAAGATACTTGCAAATGATATATCTGAGAAGAGGTTAACATCCAAAATATATAAAGAACTCATACAACTCAATATTAAAAAAAAAATCAGATAAAAAAAATGGACAGAGCTGAGGTCCCCAGGTGGTTCAGTTGGTTAAGTGGCCGACTTCTGATTTTGGCTAAGGTCGTGATCTCAGCGTCGTGGGATCGAGCCCTGAGTCCGGCTTCATGCTCAGCTGGGCATTTGCTTGAGGATTCTGTCTTTCTCCCCTTCTGTCTGCTCATTCTCTCTCTTTCAAATAAATAAATAAATTTTTATAAAAAAATGGGCAGAAGGCCGAGTAGAGAGCCTGATGCGGGCCTCGATCCCAGGACCCTGGGACCACGACCTGAGCTGAAGGTAGAGGCTTTAACCCACTGAGCCACCCAGGTGCCCCTCTTTGAGGTATTTATATGAAGGAAACAGAAACACTAATTTGAAAAGACTTATGTACCTCTATGTTCTTTGCAGCATTATATTTACAATAAACAAGGTATGGATGAAATTTAGGTGTTGATTGGTAGATGAACAGCTAAAGATGATCTCTCTCTCTCTCTCTCTCTCTCACACACACACACACACACACACACACACACACAGAGGAATATTACTTAGCCATAAAAAGCAAGAATTCTTGCCATGTGTGGCACCATGGGTGGATGGACACAGAAGGTGGTATACTAAGTAAAATAAATCAGAGAAAGGCAAATACCAGATGATTTCACTTACATATAAAATCTAAAAAAAAAAATGGATAAACAAAACAGAAAGAAATAGACTCATAGATGTAGAGAGCAAACTGATGATTGCCAGAGGGGAGGGGAGTGGGGGAACGGATGAGACAGGTGAACGGGGATCAAGAGGTGCAATGTTCCACTTATAAAATAAATAAGACACGGGGATGTGATATGCAGCAAAGGGAATAGAATCAATAATACTCTAAAAATTTTGTATGGTGACATATGATAACTGGACTTATTGTGTTGACCTTTTCCTACTTATTGGGTTGACCATTTCCTAATGCATATAAATATCAAATATGTTGTATGCCTGAAACTAATATAGTATTGTATTTCAACTATTCATCAATAAAAAACAATTTTTAAAATGTTTGTGCTAGGGCACCTGGGTGGCTCAGTGGGTTAAGCCTCTGCCTTCGGCTCAGGTCATGATCTCAGGGTCCTGGGATTGAGTCCCGCATTGGGCTCTCTGCTTGGCAGGGAGCCTGCTTCCTCCTCTCTCTCTCTGCCTGTCTCTCTGCCTACTTGTGATCTCGCTCTGTCAAATAAATAAATAAAATCTTAAAAAAAAAAAGTTTGTGCTAAAACAAATAAAATCACCTGCCATATTCTTATACAGACAAGAGGTAACATCTCAAGAATTTTTTTTTTAAGATTTTTATTTATTTGACAGACAGAGATCACAAGTAGGCAGAGAGGCAGACTGAGAGAGAGGAAGGGAAGTAGGCTCCCTGCTGAGCCATGATCCCAGGACGCTGGGATCATGACCTGAGCCAAAGGCAGAGGCTTTAACCCACTGAGCCACCCAGGTGCCCCACATCTCAAGAATTTAAGAAAACAAACAATTACAGGAAAGAAATATTAATATTGAGAACATTCTTTGCATTAACTAATTTTTCTTCTGGGAATTGGGAGAAGACTGCGCTGTTTTTTTCAGGAGTAGAACATACCTGTTCAGCCTGGTTTGAAAACCTCTGTAGTCAGCCTTGCAAATGGAAGGGCAGGAACTTTCAAGGTAGTTCAGAGCTCTGAAGACAGGCTTTCTGTCTCTGGGTGAGGGAATTGAGGAGCTGACCAAACACACTGCACAGGGAAAAGGGCAGGGGTCTGTGGAGGCCTCAGAAGTTTCTGGAAGAGGCAGGAGCCTCAGCCCCGTCTCAGTGCCTCCCATGTTTCCTTCCTGCTCATTGGATCTCACTGGAGTGAATAGCAGTTAGGACTCAGCCCTGGTCCCCTAAGCTGCTCATCCTCCTGCCTAGGCCAGTGACGTAGTGTCCTCTTGAGCCCACTAGGAAGGCTCTGGAAAAGGAGAGTGAGGGAAGCTTTTGAATGGGCCCTATCGGTGATGCGGAGAATCCATTTCAGGACCTGGCTTCCCTTCCTCTGTCATCTTGTCCTTCCTATATCCTTCCCAGCTTCTCAGCCTGGGGACCTCCAGGTGCAGGCCTGACCATGGGGTCAACTCTTCTCCCATGGGGTCAACGCAGTTCTCATGGGCACCATCGTGGTTATCAAGAAGCCCTTACTCCATTGGCCAAGACGAAATCACCCTGGAGATCCTGCATACTCTCCTAGCAGCCATGACGGAGCTGGTGGCCACCTCACTTTTGCAGAGACAGGTGCTCTGGTAACAGGAGCAAAGCAATTAGCCAATTTGACGCTAGTGTGAGGATGTTGCCTTATAAATGGTACCTGGCTTAGGGGAGCTACCTCTTCCCCAGATGCCCCTAGCCCTGCTCTGGCACTCAATTTCTCATTGTTGCTTCAACCACGGGCTTATGTGGGATGGCACAGACCACAGGGTCCCAGCAGAAGCCTGATTCTTCACCTCTCCTTATTCTGAAGTCGGTTGTAAAATGCTGCCCTCTCGATGCTGGTGCAGACCACAGGCTCTGCCCGGAGGTTTCAGCGGAGGGCAGGGACAGTGTAATTCCCAGTCCTGGGCTATTCTTTCCTGCCTAATTCCTGAGAAACAGAAAAAAGACATGATGAAACTTTATTTCAGGTGATAATAACACTTTCCTCCTTAAAATGTGCTTTCTCACCTTTGTCTTGTTTGATCTTCATGATACATCTATGAGGACAGTTTTCTCTGTTTTGTGGATGAGGGAACAGAGACCCAGAGAGGGGGCCTGACTTGCTCACCGACGTTGGCTGTGAAACAACTCTGGGCATGGCGGACGGGGCAGAGGGGCCAGAGGGGGCCACCTGAAAGGAAGGCGAACTCTGGAGGGAAGTCTTTCTTCCTGGCAGCTGGAGCCGGGCAGTGTGGAGCCTGCTGTCCTTTGTTGGGCCTCCCTGAAGGAGTCTGGGGCTCCAGGAAGCACTAACCCTTCTCTGCCTCCTCACACCCAACCGGGTCACCTGTCACAGTGTCAAGTTTCCACTGTGTCTCATTTTCGGGAAGGATGTCTGAGCAGCAGCACGGCCGGACCTCTTCTCGTTTGCTTTCCAAGGACTTTTTGCTTCGTCAGGCAAAACCAAGCCCCTCTTTGACATCTGTAGCCCTGTCCACAGAGATCAGACTTTCAGCTTTGATCGACAAAAAGCAATGGAGAGACCACGAGAAACAGAACTCTGTTCCTTCCAGGTGGTCTTGCCCTGCGGAACGTCACCTCAGAAATTCTACCTCTACCATGAGGGCATGGGTGTGAGGGAGCGTCTCCTCTGCAGATTCTGGGTGCAACTTGATCTCTCAGTGAAGCCCCTCAGGCCGCCTCCCGAATCCCTTAAACATTCATCTTCATGTTGTGCCCTCTCTGCCCTTCTTCTGAAGTTGTGGGAGTTGACTCTTCCCAAAATAACCCAAGTCAAAAAGTGATGGCTTGCGGGAAAGTTACAATTAGCTTTTCATGGGGAAAAAAAGCTCAAAGAGATTTTTTTTTTTTTTTTTTTTTTTGAGGAAGAGGTGGAGGAAGGAAAAGAAGCCACTGGAAAAAAATCTGTGCTCTTCTGAGGCAATGGAGAAAACACTGAATTATTTCAGCACAGAGCTGTTCGGCAGGAGACACATTGATTTTTGTCTCCTCTTCATTGTTTTTTTTTTTTTTTTTTTTTTTTTTTTTACCCCTAAGATTTTATTTTTTATTTTTTTAATTTAATTTTTTATTTTTTATAAACATATATTTTTATCCCCAGGGGTACAGGTCTGTGAATCACCAGGTTTACACACTTCACAGCACTCACCAAATCACATACCCTCCCTTGATTACATCCTCTTTTTCTGAAGTATCAGCAGTGGGCAGAGGCAAATGAATTACTTTTCCTCACAATCCATTGATTTTTGTGTTGACACACATTGATTTCAGCTCAGAATAAGAAAGCACATCCTCCTAGAGTTATCTAAAGTTGGAATAGTTGCCTTGGGGGCTGTGGGATCCCTGTCAATGGAGGTGTTCGAACACAAGCTGAATGCCTGGGCAGGGACTATTTAGAGCTGACTCAGGCAATGACTGGGAGGATAGCTTGGGTAAACTCAGTGTCCTCGATGTCACGCTCAACATTAACACCTTGGATGACTTATTCGCTAGGGATAGAGCCTGCATGTCACCCAGGGCAATGTTTCCCCCATGGTGATATGGTAGATGATTTTCATTGGTGAGGATTTACTATGAAAATAGTAAATGACAAAGGACAAATGTTGGGGCACCTGGGTGACTCAGTGGGTTAAAGCCTCTGTCTTTGGCTCAGGTCATGATCCCAGGGTCCTGGGTTCGAGCCCTGCATTGGGCTCTCTGCTCAGTGGGGAGCCTGCTTCCCTTCCTCTCTCTCTGCCTGTCTCTCTGCCTACTTGTGATCTCTGTCTGTCAAATAAATAAATAAATAAATAAATAGTATTTTAAAAAATAAAAATAAAAACAGGAAAAATGTAAAACAACAATAAGATACACACGTTATGGTGGTAAAAATCCAAGACATTGACCACACGCAATGCTAGCAAGAATTGGAGCACCAGGAACTCTCTTTCACTGCTGGTGGGAACGCAGAATGACGTAACCACTTTGGAAGATAGTTTGGCAATTTCTTACAAAACTAAATATACTATTACCATGTGATCCAACAGTCAAGCTTGTTGGTATTTACCCAAAGGAGCTGAAAGCTTATGTCGACACAAAAGCTTACACAAGAAGTTTCTAGTATTTTTATTCAGAAGTGCCAAAGCTTGGAAGCAAGGTGTTTTTCGGCATATGAGTGGATAAATTGTAGTAATCAGACAGTGGAACATTATTGAGTGCCAAAAAGCAATGAGCTACAAAGCCATGAGGAGACATGAAGGATCTTAATTGCATATTACTAAGTGAAAGCAGTCCATCTGAAAAGGCCAAATACTGTCTAGCTCCAACTATATGACGTTCTGGAAAAGGCAAAATTCTAGGGACAGTAAAAAGATAAGTGGTTGCCTGGGATTGTAGGGATTAGGAAGGGATGTGTAGGCAGAGCGCAGAGGATTTTTAAGGCAGTGAAAATACTCTGTATAATACTAGGGTGGTTGATAGATGTCATTAAACATTTGTCCAAACCTAAAGAATGTGGGACACCTAGAGTGAACCCTTGTGTAAACTCAAGACTGTAGGTGATGAGCATATGCCAATGCAGGTTCATCAGTTGTAACACGTGGGCCACTCTGAGGTGGGGGGGATGATGACAATGGGGGAAGACTGTGTATATGTGAGGACAGAAAGTATATGGGAACTCTCGTGCCTTTTTTTTTTTTCAAAGATTTTATTTATTTGTGAGAGAGAGAGAGAGCACAAGCAGGGGGAGCGACAGACAGAGGGAGAAGCAGACTCCCAGGCGTCCCTCTCTCTCTGCCTTTCTCTCAATTTTTCTTTGAACCTAAAACTGCTTTAAAAAATAAAATCTTTTAAAAAAAAACTGAAAAAAATAGTAAAAATATAATTAGTATATCAGATCATGATTTTATATATATCATTGCCTAGGATGAAGCTGAGACCATCAATGCCATGGAAACCCACACTGAGACTGCACAGATTACAGGTGGAGACTTCAGACATGGCTTTGAGTAGTTAAAACCTCCATTGCTGAATTTCAGCCCCAATTGTCCCCAAGGATGAAGAGTTCAGATGATCAGATAAATAATATGGAATCATATTGGGCATATTTCTGTGCTGTATCTCAGTGCTCTTTTGGGTGGTACCTTATGAAGATTTGAATTTGCACAGCCGCAAAACTCAGGTTATAAAAATGTAGCTATCCTTCGTTCCAGAAGCTTGTTTGATTTCTGAGTCCCTAGCTACATTAATGGAAAACAACTTGATTTTTATAAATTTATGTCTTTCCTTAGTTCTAGCCAGAGGTTTTCTAGTTAGCTCATGATTTATCGTTCTTTTTTAAAAAAATTAAAAAGAAAATTAAGAAATGTGCATTTAATGTGGGGCTCAAACTCACAACCCCAAGATTAAGAGTCACATGCCCTACTAACTGAGCCGGCCAGGCACAGTTAATTAATATGTTGTGTCCTACCCCTTTTTGTTGGAGCTTATATGGCCTGATATTGGGGCAGGACCTCAGGCTCAGATGTCATTTTCTCAGTGAGGCCTCCCCTGATTGTGCTTTTTAAATTGTAACCTACCCCAACTCCTACCCTCTCTGCCAGGCCCATTCTTACATAATGTACATTCTCAGCTTAAATATCCTCTCCTTCAAGCAGCCTCCCCAACTCCCCAGGGCCTTCTGTGGGCTCCCAAAGCCCCTTATTCTTTGTTCCCATCTGGGCACTTACCACAGTGGCGTGTCAGTCTCTGTTTACTGATCTGCTTTTGGCCCTGATGCTAGTGGCATGTAATAGGTACTCAGCATAAGTGTGTTGAATAAATAAGTGATTGGATGAATGAGTGAATGATTTAGTTCATTAAAAAAAAATACCAAAGACTGCTGAGAGGATTAGCTAAAAGGCTTATAAAGCCTTCAGTGTGGTGCTTAGTCCAAAAAGAGCTAATTGATAATTTCTGTGATAAGGTTTTCCTGCCACAGAGCTTCCATATTGTCTAGAGTTCGACGGGTCCCAGTGAGAATGACACTGATTTTATATAGGAGAAATCAGACTAAAATGCATGGAAAAGGTAGTTGGATGGAAGGGACGGTCCTGTGTTTTCACGGTGTCAGGACTCTCTCACGCGTGATTAGCAGAGGTCCCTCTGTTTGCCTCACCTCCTGTTGTCACTGCCTTGCTGTCAAACAGCCTCCCCAGCTCCCTGGAGCACTGGCTCCTTAGAACGTGCGAATGTACTGAAATGATTTTGATTTGATTTCTGAGCGCCTGCTGCTGGGGGAGCTTAGGTGTTGGGTGGGGGGAAGAAGAGGTAGAAGAAAGACAGGATGAACCCCCTTGGAGCTTGTGTGCGGTGACTCTGTGGTCCAGCCTTTCTGGTGTTTCCCAGTTTCATGTAATTCTGTTTTTTCCAACATAGGTCATTGAGACATTCCATAAATATCAAACTTTGTAAATCAGAAAAAAAAAATCTTCTTTTCTGAGCAGTTTTAATTTTTGGATAAAATTTGCCATAATCTTGGGGAGTTTTTTTGTAGAGGGTCATGGTGAAGACAGGCAGGAATTTGGTCACAGCCACAAGACAGGGTTAGGACTGGGGCAGCTGGAGGGTGGAGGTGTAAGTTGGTGAGACAGAGAGGAAAGGACCAGGGGACCAGGGAAGGAGGTGGAGGGATCCCAAGGCTCATGCTGTCTCTTTCCTCCTCGTTTAATCCCAGAGCAGATGAGTTCCTTGATTCTTGCCAGGCAATGACATGATCTCAAGTGCCACTCCCCTTTTTTGCGCACATGGGGGCTGTCCCCTGTGATCACCCGCGTGGCTGCCTGGACCCACTCAGTGCTGTGCTTCTTCAGAGAGCGCCGCTGACCACGGCTCTTCATCCTCTACGCGGATCTGTGTGAAGACACAAAGCCAGGACGGTGGGAGAGGCTGGGTCTAATCCGTCACCAACATGCAGGACTTTACACCCTCCACATGTATGATGTATGTACGTGATACATACAGTCGCTAAAATATGCAGATGCTAAAAAAAAAAAAAAAAAAAAAAAAAACAGAAAGAAAGAAAGAAAAAAAAAGCAGGGCACCTGAGTGGTTCAGTTGATTAAGCATCTGTCTTTGGCTCGGGTCATGATCCCAGGGTCTTGGGATCAAGTCCCATATCAGGTTTCCTGCTCCACGGAGAGCCTGCTTCTTCCTCTCTCTCTGACCCTCACCTGTGCTATCTATGCTCTCTCTATCATGCTTTTTCTATCTCAAATAAATAAATCTTAAAGGAAGGAAGGAAGGAAGGAAGGAAGGAAGGAAGGAAGATGCAGATGATCTTGTACCCAAGGAACAGGACCATTTGAGACCACGTCCACTTTCAAAATGCAGGTTCCCAGAGGGACATTGATGAGGAATCAGATACTAAAGTCCAGAGTCAGTGTTAACAAGCTGGGTGACCTTGGGTGACTTTCCATCGTTAACAAGTGATAAGATTTATCTTATGGGGTGGTAAATAAACATGAATATCAGGTCCTGAATCTGAGCTCAATAAGTGAAAGTTGTCCTTGCCATTATTGATTGTTACAGTCCTGACGTTCTTGGAGCCCAGTGTGGCAGGTGGCAGCATGGCAGTCAAAGTCAGGCAGACATTAAGTAGATGTTCCGCTACTTAATAACAGTGTGACTCTGACGTTGGGGAGGTTTCTTCATCCTTTTAAGTCTCCGTTTCCTCATTTATGAAACTGAGTTAATAATAGTTTCATTAGATTTTTTTCAAGAATTATATGAATTCTTAAGATTTATTCTTTGCAAGGCCCTCATTGCAATACGTAGCATTAAAAAATTAAATAAATATTAGCCATTATATTTCATGATGATGGTGACGGTGATGGTAGTGCCTACTGTGACCACTACAAAGTTTTATCCTCTATTTAATTGCAACAAGTCCTTTTCCATATAATCCAACTGCAGTGTTTCCTTCTCTTTTCCTAAAACTTACCGCTCGCTCAATTGAATTTAGCTTTATTCCACTGGGGTTCAGTCATTTTCCTTTTATATGAAGGATTCTCAGAATCCTCGTCTCAAGGATTTTACGCAAGACTGAAGTCCCAGTGTCTATGTATAAAAGATGAATTACAGCCAAAAATCATATAAAGGAACGTGAGGGGACTTTCCCTTTCCTGTGGCCAAAACACTGAAATGGTTTTGCGGGCTTGTGAGTTGTACTGTGTTGAGGCTGTGGGGCTCCTGCAGTTAGTGTGCTTTGGGGTGGAAATAATAGAAAATGGAGCTCAAATCAATGGGCTCCAGCCATCAGGGTCTGTGTTGCCTCATATTGCTAGTGGTGTAGAGGTGGGGAGGCTTCCGGGTTGGCTAAATCTGGTGGCTTTATCTCCCCTGCCCATGATTCTCTTGGCCCTGCTTTCCTCCAGGTGATGGCTTCATCGTTGAGTTGGTGGCAGAAGTCCCCCCATTTACATCTGTGCACGACAGCGTCCAGAGACAATTCCCTTAGGACCTTCCTTTAAGAGCTGGGAGAATTTTCTTAAAAGCCCTAGTAAGCTTCACCTCATTCTTTACTGGCCTTACATGGGTCGTGTGCCCTCTTCTTAATTAACCACTGGCAAAAGGATGGGATTCTCCCAACTAGCTTAACCCAGCTAGAACCCACCCAGGAGCTGGAGCTCATTGCCCATTGCCCAAACTGCGTAGACACTGCACAGAGGTGGCAGATGGAAGGGTCTTGAAGAGGTAGTGGTAATGCTTACTGGGAGTTTTTAGCTTGTTGAAGGTATGCAGGCCTTTCAGTTTGGTTGTCCTTATTGGTCTAATCTTGTAAGTGCTCTGTGTCATTTTGCACAGCACCGGGGGACGCCAGTCTGAGATGCACACCAGAGGTCGCCAGCATTGTCCTCTGTATTTGTCGAACAAAGTATCCTTCAGGTCATATTATCCCTGGAAATGCAAATTTTGTTCTCAGTGAATTCTTTGGCTTAAATAAACAGGTTAATTATAATACCATTAGTAATTATGTGGTGAAATACACAATAAATGACCAGAAAGAAAATACGTAAAAATGAACAGAGAGTACAGAGATGAGGGTGGGCTGAAGGAAAGAGTCTGCAAGCTTCTGGAGACCAGATATGCTCTGGAGGCATCAGCGCACCCTTCCTCCTTTTCCACTGGTGCCTGAGTGTCCAGCTCATAACCTGTCATTTTTCTACTTGGTGGCAGGCTTCTTTGTAACTTCCAAGTCTTTGATCACAGCTGGGAAGGTGGCTGGACAGAGGCTGGGCTCTGAGACAGATCTGACATCTGGACGTGACCCCTAGGAGGAGCCAGCTGTGGCGGACAGACGGACGGCCACCACCACAGAGGCTCATGGCTGGTTAAAATGCAAAGCCCTTAAGGGTTATATGATAGACTTGTCCTTCCTGGAGCCACAGCAGGGAGCTTTGGATGCCAGGCTCAAGGCTTTGCACTTGTTTCTCTATGTGGCTCTTCAGACCAGCACTCCCAGTGAGAACAGCATTCCCTGCTTAGAGCTGCGGAGAGAGAGGCTGTGAGCTTTGAAAACTTGAGCTTCGTATTAGGACCCCGATCAGGAGGAGATTCTATCTAACGGTGCCAGCACTGCTGTCTTCCACCCTACCTTTACTGAAGCAGTAACTTACTTTTCTTTAAAACAGGGCTTCCAAGGAAATCAATTCAGGTAATCTGGGTCTGTGTGGGTGGGAAGGATATTATCAGGCTCTAGCTGGAGATTTCTGGTACTCCTGGCGATGACACTTGAGTGTCAGCGTTTTGATGGAAAAGTGGCTCTGGAGAAGTTTCTGCAGCGCTGTGGATTCTGTGGTCTGAGACTGGTGCTGCTGTGGCTTGGACCTTTCAGGGTGTACCCGTGGTCTCCTACATGTTTGCCCACCAGGCCTTCTTTGTCCCTGGCTGGTCAGGCAGCTGTGGCACCTTGACTGTGTTTCTGCAAGTCCAAAGGCTAGAGGCATTTGTTTTCTCTACAGATGTAACCGTTACTGACTCCTGGCAGGTTTCCCTTCCAGAAACTCTCTGAGGAGTGGTACTCTGTTCTTTGTTTTCTACTCCCCGACAGGTCCTCAGAAAAAAAACAAAACAAAACATACTTCTCTTTTTATATTTGTCTGTCTATCTGTCTGTCTGTTTATGTCTGGGTGTTTTAGGGAAGTAGAGGATTAACAGAAATAACAAATTCCAGAAAAGTCACAAATGGTCCAAAAAAAAAAAAACTCAAGATACTCTGGCAGAAGTAGTTCTTGCATTACATTAAAAAGTTACTGTGCTATAAATCAACAGGAACAAAAACCGATTGTACTGGGCCCAACCTCTTGGGTTTTTTCCTGGGTGCTTGTTGTGAGATCATAGAGTTTCCAGTGCCTTTCTCAGTCCCCAACACATAGTAAATGCTCCATAAATGTTTGTTGAGTGAATCTGTTGTCTTTTACTCTGATGATTTCTGCACAGTCATGTATTAAGTCCTCTTCCCTCATTAAAGAGATTTTCTTCCCTTAAGTCAGGTAGATCCTGTGAGATTTGAAACAGCTTCTAAAGTGGAATTGTAAAGATGAATATTTAAGCAAATTGGAAAGTTGCAAGCTAAGGCCCCTTACAACCACTTCCATCCACTCCAGTGCAGTTGTAAGGATTTCTGCAGAAGGTAACTCTTAAAGAGGACGAATTTACCACAGTAGCAAAATTCGAGTACGGGAAACTCCCAGCATCTTCTTTCTTCTCTCTTTGCCTCCTGCCCCTGCCCTCGCCCTCCTCCTATGCATTCCTTTCTTTTATAAATATTTACTGAACGCCTGTCAGGGCTGGGTGCTAGGGATCCAGTGGTCAATAAAGCAAGTGTGGTTTCTGCCTTCATGTAGCTAAAAGGCTAGTGTGTGAGGAGGTGTCATTGATCCGGGGACTGTAGGGGGAGTTATGTCTGTGATGTGAGGCTGCTCCGTAATCGATTAGGATCCCCCTCCCCCACATTTAACGTTTTTGAGGACTTGCCTTCCAAATCATCAAGATCCTTTGGTGAATTGATTGTCGTGTTTAGGGCTTCTCCTTTTTCCTTTACATAAATCTGTTCCTCTATCTTTGTCCACATTATGATGTGGCCAATTTCAGCAGTTCATCAACTCCCCCATTGGATTGGCCAATATTCAGTGTATTTATACATTTGTAAATATTTGCCTTTGTATTTACCTTTGTGGTTATATTACAATACAAATACTAATACTGTCATGGAGATTGCTAGTGCTTATTAATACTGCTTTCCTCCTTCTCTTACTTGGCACACAGGAAGACTGTATTTCTGCTTTCCTTCAATTTTAAGCAGGGCCAGGTCTCAGAGATCTGGCTAAGGAAATATCGCCTAAGTAGTGCATACCACTTCTAAGTCTGGCCTCTAGACCTCTGCAAGATCCTCCAAGCTCTTTTTCTTTGTCTCCAGATTGGAGACAAAAAGTCTAATGGTGGACTCTGAGGCTCTAAGCTCAGGTGTTAGCTGCTTGTTTTTATAAATAAAGTTTTATTGAAACATAGCCACACCCATTTGCTTATATATTATCTATGGTGCTTTTACACCACAAAGACAGGGTTGGATAGTTGCCACTGAGCTCTTGTGGACTGCAAAGCCTAAAATATTTACTATCTGGCCCTTGAGGGAAGAAATGTGCCATCTCCTTGGGGGCTGACAGAGTCACTGAATGAGACAAACCTGGTCCCTGAGTGGCTGTGTGGAGCAGAGCCCATCCTTGCCATTTTCCAGGCCAGTTTCTGTTATTAAATGGTGACATGACAAAGAAATAAACCTTGACTATCTTAAGCCACAGGTATTTTGGGGTTGTTTACTAACATCATTTAATCAAAAAAATATAAGACATTTCACGTAATAAATATGACAGCTAATATTTATTGGGCATTTTTATCAGATACTATTTTATAGACTTCTATATTTACTTCCCACGACAGCCTTATGAAATATCTACTTTTTTTTTTTTTAAAGATTTTTATGTATTTATTTGACAGAGAGAAATCACAAGTAGATGGAGAGGCAGGCAGAGAGAGAGAGAGAGAGAGGGAAGCAGGCTCCCGGCCGAGCAGAAAGCCCAACTCGGGACTCGATCCCAGGACCCTGAGATCATGACCCAAGCCGAAGGCAGCGGCTTAACCCACTGAGCCACCCAGGTGCCCCTAAAATATCTACTTTTAAAGACCATTTTACAGATGAGGACTGGAAGGCTCTATAATTTGCCCATGGATTCAGTTGGTGAGAGGGAAGCTCGGCTTCATACTAGGCAGCCTGCCTCTAGTATGAAGACTTTAATCTGCTCTTTTTCCCATATTTATGGGATTTAACAGTTTCTAGTGCTATCTTATTTTGATTCCCACCACTGATTTCTATAGGACAGATTGTATTATTATCCTGATTCCTCAGGTGAGGAAACTGAGAAGAGAGGTATATTGCCAAAGTTTACTTGACTACCAAGTGGAAGAACTCTACCCTGAACCCAGAGATTCTGACACCAGACCATGGGCTCTTTTGACTCTGCCTCAAGGACTCTGGTGGACTTAGCGATCACTCCATGTTTGAAGCAGTGTTTTCTTTGGGTCTTGGTTTACTTTCAAAATGCACCAGCCTGTCAAACTGCAGTTGGACATTAGCCCATCCGTGAACAGTCACCATAACAACATAGACATATGGAGGAGAATGTGGGATGGGCAAAAATCGATGCCAGTCTAGGGGAGGATAGAGTTTTGCAAGGAGTGGGGGTGGGTCGAGGAACTCCTCTGGGTATGTAGATACAGACTGAAAATGGGTAAGATAGTGTCTCTCTTTAAGTTCCTAACTCACCCAGGACAACACCTCTTACCAACTTAGTACAACCTCTCCTAAGTCTACGGTGCTTTTAGGACGTATTCTTAAGACATGATTAGGGGAGAAGATGCTTATTAAAACCACAGATTCCTGAGAGTACCCAGGATCTATTGTTGAGACTCTGGAGGGAGGTTCCAGGAATCTGCATTTTAGAAAACTAGCAGGGTAGATGATTCTGATGTATACTCATAAAGCCTGAGAACCACAGCCTTAGGCAGTCACAGGAAATGAAAATAATGTCCAGCTTTTTTCCTTCCTTGTGGTCAGGTAGCAAGCTGACTCAGAAAAGAAAAATCCTTTGATGAATAGTTCTGCATCAGGAACATCTCCTTTCTGAACAGGAGGGTGAGAACTCTGAGTAGGGTCATTTTCTGCTTTCCCTTTTGCTGGACAGAAAATCCACGAACTCTATGACTTCTCTTCTCTGGACTATCATTTTTAGAGAGGAACCCAGTATGGCATCTCTGTTGTGTGGTATCATGTTTTAAAAACTGTTTCCCTCTTGTGATGTTTTATTTCCAGCAGTAGGGGTTGGGGCCTTTCTGCTCTCTTCTTGTGCAAGACAGACAGAGGGAGCAGAGCCAGAAGAGTTTCTGGGCCACCACTCACCCTTTAGTCTCATTTCTGCCCGCCAGCTCCCAGCCCATGCCACTCGGTGGTGTATGTGATGGAGACATTCTCTTCCTTGCTGAACTCAAGACTTGCAGGATATGAAGACCGTACATTCCCAAGAGCATAAGCTTTGTCGACTTCTGGGTATATCCATTGTTCAGAAGGTGATTGGAGGATGCGCATAATCTGGAGGAATGAGAAAGTGAGCCGTGAAGGGGTGGGAATGGAACGGGCAAATGAATCCAGTGAGGGAACGATACATGTCTTTGGCACAGTGGACTCCCCTGCTAGGCCTGGAAGACACAGACAAGCCAATGGGATGCATGGGCCATTATTTCTGAAGCAATTCAAAAATAGAAGAATAAAAATTAAAACTCCTGATAGAATATAAAGGGAAGAAAGTTGCAAATGACATAATATTCCTCTGTGGAGGAAGATCTCAGCTCCAACTCTGGAAGGGTGAGAGGAGTGAAGATTTCCTTACCCTGCTACTCCATGTGGACCGGGAAGCAAGAGAAGAGCTCTTAATGGGGCTGTTGGGTTTCTAAGAAGTCATTTTTCGTCCTCAGGACCCCTGTGATTAAAAAGTCTTACCCTTGCCCATCAGCCAAACAGAGCAATAAAGAATAAGAAGAAAGTTGGGTGGAAAGCAAGGGTTAGAGGAATAAAACAGGTGCCCTTGGAGATTTCACTGGCTTGTTCTTGGGCCAGGATTTCAGAACTGCAAGGCCTGTTTTCCTTTAATTAGGGACTGTGGGTGGGGGCCACAGGAAAGCAACTATGCCCTCAGGAAGCTTCTTTTTAATTTTATTATTTATTTATTTACCTATTTTTAATTATTATTATTTTTTAAAATAATTATTTATTTTTTTTAAATAATTTTTTATTTTTTATAAACATATAATATATTTTTATCTCCTGGGGTACAGGTATGTGAATCACCAGGTTTACACACTTCACAGCACTCACCATAGCACACACCCTCCCCAATGTCCATTACTTTTAATTATTTTTAAGGAAGTTTCTCATTTGGCATGTCCACCCTCAATTTTGTTTTATGGCTCTCCATTTCCTCTTTCTGCCTGCTGCTGTAGAATCTGAGTAGCAATGAAGGAGTGCAAGAGATGCATTCGAAAGAGCAAAGTTCACAAAAGTTTATAAAGTTTGTCAGAACACAGTCACACACATTTGTTTGCATATTGTCTGATGGTTTTCATGCTATAACAACAGAATTGGAGAACTTGCAGCAAAAATTACATGGCCTACAACATCTGAAATATTTATTGTCTGGTCCTTTATAGAAGGATTTGCCAGCCTCTCCAGAGCTAGAGATCTCACACCGCATTTAAATGCTTGGTGTCGAAGGGAAACTTTTCACTCTACTCACAACTCATTGGCCAGAACGGTCACGTGACCCCAGTCAACCACAGGAGACCAGGAAGTGCATCCTACTAGGTGCCCAGGATGGGGGATAACCGGAATATTTGGCAAACAGTATCATGACCACCCCAACAACCTACTATGTGTTGACCTCAACACTGGGTGCTGGATAATAGAAAGATAACACAAAATCCCTGATCTCAAGGGACTCAAGGAATCCCAGAATGTGGGGGCTGGGCAGGAGAGAGGCTAACTACAGAGTAGATCCCAGTGTCCCTCCTTGGCATTTGTAGACTTCATCTCATCGATATTACTTGAGGTAGAAGATGTTTTCTCAGTTTGATGATAGCCAGACCTGGGAACTGGCCGGCTTGGCAGACAGATTCCCCTGATGAACATTTATATCAATAATAGAAGGGTTGTTTAACAGGAATTCTTAAAGGAAAGATGAGATAATTTCATGTTTTGATATTCGTAAAATTGATTCTGTTGAAGCAGAGCTCTGCAGGGCATATTATTGTGCTGTCATTTTGGCAAAGATGTGATTCGGATTGGCAAAGTGTTTGGGAAGGGGAAATCCAGGAAGGGGAGCGAGAGTGGGCTGGGCCAGGAAGCAGATGCCAGGAGCCAGGTCCCAGTGGCCCAGTAAGAGCGGGGACAGTGGCCCAGGAGCCTTGGCCGTGGAGGAACATGAGGGAGAGGAGGCTGCCGGGGCTAGAACTTGAGAGTGCCTGAGCTTCCGGTAGTGCTGAAGCCTGTGGAGGGGGTGGGAGCACCCCGACGACGGGCGTGTGCATGTGTGTGGTGAGGGAGAGACATTTAAACATTGTAGGAATGAAGGATAAATTTAAAACCCATCAAGCAGAGTTGAGACAGAATGACAACGTGAAGAACATGAATCACTCTTTCCAGGGACCCACCCAACTGTTTGCAGATTTTGAAATGTATTTTTCCCTTCATTTCTCTTCCCTGCCAAGCTTATGCTGGGCCCCTTACCTTTTCCTTCCCCTGCTCCTTGGACTCAGGCTTGGTGGCCAAGGGTCTAGCAGTGACCAGTGTGTCCCCAGAGCCTCCAGCCTGGCATCACTGAGGCCTTGGGGGTGCGGTGCTGACAGGGCTGGGGAGACCAGGCCAGATGCTAGAAATGGAGCAGGGGACGAATGAGGGCGACTGAATGACTTACTCTCTAGGGAAGTTAGGCTCTCTTCATTGTCCCCTTCAGGCTTTATCGCATATGCAGGAAGATCATCCTGGCTTTTTCTTGTCCACCTGCGATCTTAGTGTGATGCGGAGGGGGCTGGGAGAACATCTCCTTGTTCTGCTTCATGTGGTAGAGACAGGGTGGTCAATACCGTGGGATAGACTGTGAGCCGGGATTTGAAGCCTGGGCTGTGTCTTCGAGTAGTAGTGTGACCCTGGGCCACTCTCTAAGGTCTCTGCAGCTCAGCTTCCTCACCTATAAAACGCTATGGCTATACCATGAACATTCCTGCCCATTTTATGAATCTTTGTTCTTGTGACTTTCAGTTCAGACTGGGGCAGGCGGTGGTGGGGTCTGGAGAGTAGCGTTCTGGGAAGACGCCTCCCTGGGGGGCCTACCACGGTCCCCAGTGCAGAGCGGGCCCTCACGGAGCCCTGGTTGGGTGATCGGGATGCTGCGCCTTGTCTGAACGAGTAGAGCA
This sequence comes from Mustela nigripes, assembly GCF_022355385.1. NCBI lineage: Eukaryota > Metazoa > Chordata > Mammalia > Carnivora > Mustelidae > Mustela > Mustela nigripes. Next base: position 17,375,773 of record NC_081566.1, read on the forward strand.
TGTGGCACTGCTTCGCGCCGAGGGGCCGTGTGTGTGCCATTTGTGGTCATCACTGGGGTGTGTGGTTTGGAACATGGGTGGGGAGGAGGCAGGAATTCAGGGGCTGGGCTCAAGGCTGGAAGGAGACAGTAAGCAAATACCTCAAAAAGGTAGTCGCTTCAGCCCCTCTCATGTCAGAAGGTCCGTCCGCTAGACCTCAGACTTGCCGTGGGAGGTCTGGCCACATCTTCCTTCTGTTCCCTAAATCCTCCTGCACATGCTCTTCCCTTTGTCCGTAGTCCTCTCTCACTCCTCACATGGCAAGCACTGTTTAAACCCAACATAATGGTCCTCTCCACAAAGCCCTTCCAGTCATCCTGTGATGGGTTTCAGTGCCCCTACTATGAGCTCACACCGCAACTGGCTCACAAGGGATGTTCTTCCTGTGTCTCCCATGAGGAGGATGTGGACCAAATCCAGCTCATCTCAGTGTGCCCAGCGCCTGGCACAGCGCCCAGCACACGGGAAGCCCTCAGTCAGGGTGGACTGGATGAGTGTCCCTCATATGCAAATCTGGCCACATCCTCTTTGGCATGGAAAAGGAGAGTGAGGCTCAAGGACGCCAACAGAGGCCCGTGAGGCCACACGTGCTCCCCGGATCCTGTGCGGATGCCCACATTGGAAAGGAGGAAGCGACCTCTAGTCAGGGCCAGGTTCTCAAAGACGGGTTGCCTGTGGCTACTGCTGGGGAGAGAGTGTGAGAGTCTGGGCAGCAGGTAGTGGGTGTAATTTCCCCAGAGAAGTCCCAGTTCTTCCTCTTGAATGGGAGAGAACAGGCTGCTAGCTGCCTGGGGCCAGGGCCCAGAAGGACAGCCTTTGGAGTTCTTCCCCGGACGCACCAGTACCCTGAGATGTTCATCACATCGCAGCTAATTATTTCTTTAACCTCTGTCTCTGCACTAGACTGTGAAGTTCATGGGACAGAAATTAAGTCTGCTTTGTTTAACTCTGGATCCTGGCACTTGACACCCAGCCTGGTCTACAGGGGATGCTCCTGAGGTTAGCCACCATTTGCGGAGTCCCTACTGTGTGCCAGCTTCTGGGCCAGGCCTGGGACGTAGCCCTGGGTCAGCCGGAAGCTTTGACGTCATTAACCTCTTTCTTTTCTCTATTTCCCTCGTGCCCACCCCTCCCACCCTCCCGCCCCTCTCCCCCTTCTCTCTCGCCCGCTTCTTCCCCCGCAGAGCAATGTTCTGGGATGGTGCCGGAGATGCGTGGACCGAGCCCAGGCCGCAGGCTGCCCGAGCCCGCCCCCTGCCCCGCTGCAGGCGGGAGCCCTGAGCCCTGGGCCGCGGGCCGCCGCCGCCACGTCCTGGCCCTGCCGGAGGAGGAGGCATGGCGGCCCCAGCAGTGCGCCCTGCTGGAGGCCGACGCCTCGGACGAGGTGGGCATGCTGCCGGCCTCCCCGCGCGCCGCCAACGCGGGCTTCGACAACTTCTTCCCGGTGCAGGAGGGCGAGGGCCCGGGCTGGGAGGCCGGGGCGGCCCTGGAGGCCGGCTCCAGCCCCTTCCTCCCGGTGAGCCCCGAGGTGATGAAACGGCGGCGCGGGGGCCTCATCGAGCAGCGCGACATCATCAAGGCCCACGAGGCCCACAAGATGCAGAGCACGCCGCAGGCCCGGCGCAAGGAGTGGGAGTGAGTACGGGGAGGCGGGGCCGGGGACACACGGTGGGGGAGCGGGGAGCCGCCCAGGGCGGCCACCGGGAGGATGGGGTGGCTGTGGGAAGGGGTTGCCCAGGAAGTCAGATGCCTTTGTCGCTGCCGCTGGTGCTACAGAGGGATCTGACCCATCAGATGAGGTCCCAGTGCTCAGCGGGAACCTCGCTAACCAGCTGTAGGCTGCGTGCAACCTCACCGAGGGCGACAGCTGTCACCGGGGGCCATCAGGCTTGCTCTCCAAAACGTGCCTAGTTTGCTAAGATCTGGAGAAAGAACAGGGGTCTGTTTCACACTCTGAGCTTCCCTGAAAAGAGGAGCTCTATAAACGATGGAGAAGTCACCAAAACATGAATCATCAGTCTCATTTTTCTTCTGGAATTGTAGCTAAACTTACTCTTTCTAATATCATCCTTGGGTGAATGATTACATTTTGGGGCAAGTAGTGGAAGAGATTGTTGCCCCCGTGACTTTATCTCTGATTTTTTTGGGTAGAGTAGAAGCATTTATGATCTGTCTTAGATTGCCTTTAACCCAGTTCGTGCCTCTCGAGAACCTGGGCTTTATTCCAAGGAGCCTGACGTTAAAGGCAGAGTGTGTTTCATCAGATTCTCCTTCGCTGCTCCAGGCTTACTGCCCACCTAGAGGCTTTGTTTTGTCTTGTGGATGCCAGTGAACGTCCTGCATGTTTGCACGTCTTGTAGTCTCTACGTCTTCCTTAGGGTGTTGAGTTGTTAAATGTTATTAGGTACAAAAAGACGAGCAATAGATGTGTTTTGATGGTGGTGGTCATGGTAGAATTTACTTATCTGGTTTCAGTGGACATTCTGGGTGCTACAAAGGGGTAGGTTAGCTGATCTCTGGAGGTTTTTTCCTATGGTTGTCAAAACGTTCGCTGGTTCATCATTCATTCATTCAGTGGGTTCTGATGTGTGCCGGGCTCCTGGGATTCAGAGCAAAGTCAGGTGTCCAGCACTTGACTTCCTCTCCTGTTGCTCACCTTCAAGTGCTATTAGTCTTTAAAACCCTCCATGGCTCTAAGAGCCAGGTGACGTCCTAAGCCTAAGCCCCCGTATTAACTTATGTTAATCCTCACCATTACTGTATGGTAGGTACAGTTATTATCCATATTTAACCAGTGTTAAATAACTTTAACACTCAGACAACCAGTGTTTAATATGGCACAGAGACACAGAGAAGTCCCCCCAATAATCACTACGTTGTTATTGGGATTTGATGATTTCAACCCTGGCAGTCTGGTTCTAGAATCCGTGCTTTGAACCACAACCTTGCAGTGCCTTTCTTTCCAATTCCCAGAGGACTCACCTTCTATCTGAACCACCAACTGAGACACCGTGGCAAGAGATTGGAGCTTGAGAGATTTGGGTCTAATTCCCGGGGTGACTTAACCACTTGACTTAAGTGGTATGATGTTAGGTAAGTCACCCCATGGCCTCCAAACTTGAACAGGAGAAAGTAGGTGACCATGTGAGTATCATGCAGCTCTCATAGTTGGTTTTTCTTCATATTCAGGAGTAATGTATTCCTCTGCACCTCTGTCTTGTTTCCCCGAGAAATTTCTGAACAACTCAAGGGCAGAGACTATCTCACACACTTTCCACGTCACCCAGTGCCTGTCCTATGGCCTAACTCAAGGATTCCTGTCGTACTCACTAGCTTCACCATGGCTAGTGAAGGATGAGTAATTCTTCTATCTTTCTCTAAGTTAAACTTTTGCCAGCTGGGGGATATAAAGGTCTTGTAGCAGCTACCTATTTCGAGTTATGGGAGACTGTGCTTTCACCTGGGAAGGGCCATGAGGAGGTGAAACAGAGCAGATACACCAGTGGCTTGGGGGCGTGTCAACCTTCCTGTGGGGGGGAACGGAGACGGATTGGCCAGGGAGGTAGGAGGAAAGCCAGAGAGTGGGGCGCCTGGGTGGCTCAGTCGGTTAAGCGTCTGCCTTCGGCTCACGTCATGATCCTGGTGTCCTGGGATCGAGCCCCACGTCTGGCTCCCTGCTCAGCGGGAAGCCTGCTTTTCCCTCTGCCCCTCCCTCTACCCATACTCTCTGTCTGTCTCTCAAATAAATAAATAAAATTGTTTAAAAAAAAAAATAAGGAAAGCCAGAGAGTAAAGGGACAAAGAAGAGAGATGTTTTTTCAGAAAGAAGGAGTCATTGTGTAGGAGGTTGCTGAGAGGTCAAATAAATGAGGGAGGAGAAGGGGTCACTGGCTTCAGCAATACGGAGGTGACCTTGATGGGAGCAGTTTCAGTAGGGTGATGGGGCCGGGGCCAGTTGGAATGGGTTGAAGAGAAAAGTGGGAGATGCTAGAGACAGTGATGTTGCCCTATTCCCTGCTTCTTGGCACTCCCAGCCTCATCTCTGCAACCCATCTGGAGGTGTCCCTGGTTGATACCATCCTGCCTTTTTCCTTTACCATCCGATATCCATCCTCATACGGCTCTACGTGCCTTAATCTGACCCACTTCCTACTCTTTGCCAGCTCCCCTAACCTTAATATTGTACTGTCTGGATCTCACATTCCATCATGAGAAAAACTCTCTACCTCTGTCACCTTCTCTGGATATACCCATCACCTGCTTGTTCTGACTGGTACCTGCCTCTCCCCCAGGAACGTGGCTCGATTGGCAGCTGCCTCACATGGGGGCTGCTGTCCTTCCCACACCCCCTCACACTCTTGAGCCTGGGAGCTGGGGATACACGTCTCCTTGCCCCTCATGATTGCTTTCAGACCATGATTCCTCATCCTGTCCTGAAATGCCAGCTTTGGAGCTCATGTCCTCGTGCCGTAGTACCCTTATTCCTTCTTGTAGCCATCGACAGACTCCCAGGCCACTCCCCTTCTTTCCAGAAAGATTTTAGTTGGTTTATTGCCTGTCTCCCATCTCTCCTCTTGCCGTCAGTCTTCGGTGATTTCCATATCCACTTAATGACTTTCCTGGACCCAGGCCTCTTGGATCCCTCACCTCTTCTCCCCGATGGTCTGGCCTCCATGTTGGCTGCCGAGACCTCACTTCCGTGGCTTTCCCAGACCTCGTAACTGCACTGCTCTAACCTCACGTAGCATCTTAGTCTCTGACCACCGCCTCTTCTCTGTGCAGTCCACTCCCTCTAGCGCTCCGTCCCCAAGATTGACTCCCCCTCACTGACTCCACAAGACGTCGATCGCATTACTGCTTTTCTGCTCCCTCATGTCCGTACTTCTCATTTTATCCAATAAGATTCCACTGTGAGCATCAAAAATACTTCACAGAGCAAAATGGTGATGTCACTCTTGCGATCTCCTACTACCCTCTCAACCCTTTCTCCTGCCAGCTTCTCAGACGGAGCCCGTCCTCAGCCAGTGGCAAGAATGCTGGATGCCTCCCAGGCCGGCTCCCGTCTGCTTCGTGCTCCGTCAGCCTTGTTTTCACCGTCGACTTCCTTGCCCCTCTGTTGCCCCATCAGACTGGTCCGGCAGGATCCCAGCCCTGCTCAAACCTCACTTGCCACCGGTTTTCCCCTCGCACTTGCACAGCAGAACACCATACAGCTATAATGCATACTTGTCTCGCTGTAAATTCGTGACCCCCTCCTTCAAGTTGGCCCTTGGTCTTGCCCAGGAATCTGACTAGTTTCCACCTTTCTATTCATCCTCATGCTCTTTTAGAGATTATTTCATATATTTTCCCCTTAGTTCTCAAACCCCGACATCTCCTGCCAGCCTGTTCCTAGCTCATCGCTGCAACTGCCTTCCTACTTCACTGGGAAAAGAGCAGAAGTCACAGAAGCTTGCAGGAGCTCCAAGCACCCAATTAACCCCTGCTGGCCCCAGACTCCTGTTCTAGGCCTTTCTTCTGGTTTCTGTGACTGACTATTCATGGTCCATGTGGAGGTCTAGATGGAGAGCATAATGAGCCCTTTTGTCTACATTCTCTGTCTCCGGTTCCCTCTGGAAACCAGTGAAATCAGGTCTGTGTGCCAGTCAAGCTCCCACCCACATGCTGCTGAGTGTACTGGGTGGTCCTCTGTGTCCATCTCCTTGACCTGCTGGTCACAGCCGTTACCACTTGTCCATTGTCCCTCAGTTTTGCTTAGAACTCTTCTCTCACATGGCCTTTATGACTCTAGGTTTTCTTCCTATCTTGCCAGACTTTTCTTCACCTCTTTTGCTTGTTTCCTCTTCCTTTTTCCAGGGCCCCAATCCTGGGGGACCCAGGGCCCCATCCTCCACCGTCTTGTACCAACACTTACTTCCTGGTGACCTCACCCAGTCCTGGACCTTGAGTGACCATCAGGGACTGGTGATGCCCAAATTTGCACCTCTAGCCAAGACCTCTTCCCTGGGTTTTAGATGCCACCTGCTTCACCAGCACCTTCCTATGCACATCCGTAAGTGCCCCAGGCAAGATCGGTCCAAGAGCAAAATGCCAGTTTTCCTCCAAGTCTGCTTCTGCGGGCTTCTCTTGCTCTATAAGTGGAGCCTACATGCGTTCTTTCTGTTGCTGGGGCTGGAAGCATTGGAGTCAGCTGATTCCTCTCCCACTGACACCCAGCACTTGCCTTCAGTTTTCCCTCAAAATGTGTCACATCACATTGGATCACTTCTGTCACTATCTCCCTGGTCCAAGTCACCTATGATTTTTATTTTTTATAGACACTTAAGTGATAGACACTTATATGGTACGTACTAGATACCCAGCACTATTCGTTTTTCCCCTAAAGATTTGTTTATTTATTTATGTCTGAGAAAGAGAGAGCACATGCGCCAGAGGCAGGGGACAGAGGCAGAAGGCGAGGGAGGGACTCTTAAGCTGACTCTGCACGGCGCATGGAGCCTGACGCGGGGCTCCATCTCACGACCTTGGGCCAAAACCAAGAGTCAGATGCTCAACCTACTGCCCATGCAGGCGCCCCTCCTCAGCTCTATTCTTAATACTTTAATTCCTTTAATCCTTATAACAACTGAGTGAGACCAGTACTATTATTACCCCCGTATTGGCAGTTGAGGCACACAGAGTTTGAGTAACTGGTCCGAGAGGGTTGCGGCAGCCACTCTCAACTAACGGCCTCCCTGCTAGAGTCTTTCCCCCACCGAAGCTAAGGATTCTTCTTCACCTTTTTCTTCTCAAGATTTACAAGGGACTTGGAGAGATTGGACACGGAGTTTCCATCAAGGAGTCTTCAGAAATTTATCACATCAGTCCTCTGCTCCAACCCTTCTAGTGGTTCCTCATGTCCCCCCGGAACAAAGTCCTTACTTAGCATGGTCTTTGAGGCCCTACGTCACCTCCCTCCTCCACCACTTGGTCCTTTCCCCAGCCCCCCAGATAAGCACAGGCATCGTTGGCAACGTCCCTTGTCTCTTCCGCACTCGTTCTTCTCCACCTGCTCTGGTCCCACGCCATTCCTTGAATGTGCTCAGATCTTCCTGTTGTTTTACACACACTCAGGCATATAAAGACACATACACACACACAGTATAAAGACACACACACACACACACACACACACACACAATACAGATACACAGATATCTATCTGTATCTGTGTATAGATGTATAGATCTACATAGATATCTACCAGATGTTTCCATCTATGTACAGGTATGTATATAGATACACAGACATATAGATATCTATCTCCTTCCACTGACGTGTAAGCTTCTTGGAAGGAGGGAATTTATCTTATCTTGAGAGTGTGCCACAATGCCTTGGATGTAGTTGGCTCACAGCAAGCATTGTTTGAATGATTGAGGAAGTAAATGCACTGAGGGGAATCGATACCCATTCTAGTCTGCAAGCTTCCAGGGAAAGAGCTGAGTTCCTGGGTTAGCTGTGTGGTTCCACAGGTTGCTGACTGCCCATGGTCCTCCAGTTACACAATCGGCAATGAGGTGGGGAGTCTGTTCTCTATCCTCCTTCTTCTCAGGATCCTGTGTCTACTCAGTGCACCTTGAAGAGATGACACCTGCTCCTTTCTATCCCCTTCCTTCTGGCTTCTCCTGACTGACTTTCTATAGACAGGATCCTCCTGACACTGAGACAAGGGCAGCCTGGTCCTTCCTCAAGAACGGGTTTGCTACTGTAGGAAGTCAGGAAGGTTCTCTGCCAGCGGCCCTGGCTTCCGGCTCCTCCCTCAGCTGCAGCCCCTCGAAAGACCCTGTCCTCTGCCCACACAGCTGACAGCCTACAGCACACACACCAGCTTTACGAACCTGCCTTCTTGGCACTGACTCAGGATTCTAGTGGTGCATGAAGCAGGCTGGCAGCCAGCCGGGGAGGTTTCCAGAATTTTTTGCCTTTGGCTGGGTGAGCCAAGTGTGGTAAGGGAAGGACTTCGAGAGGGTAGGAGGAGGCCTTGAGTAAAGGGTCTTTGTTTTCCTATGGACAAAGTATTGGTGATTTGGATGAAACAGAAATTCTTGTGCAGAATTCCACTTTCCAAAGAAGCTACTCAAAGGTTTCCGCAGGCCATTGTGGAAGGGCTATGAGGACCTCTTGGGGAACCCGAACTATTCCTCATGGACTGAGTTTTGCTGTGTTCAAAGGCATGACACTGTGTTTGACTCATACTTTCACAGAATTGCCTCCTTACCCAGTGTTTTCATGTATACTGTCTCGTCTGACCCTCATAAGGACCCAGTGGACTAGCTATTATTAGTATTATTTTTTCTTGAGAGAGAAAGAGAGAGTTGGGAGTGGGGCAGAGAGAGAGAATCTTAAGCAAGCTCCATGCCCAGTGTGGAGTCCCACAAGGCTTGATCTCATGACCTGAGCCAAAATCCAGAGTCAGACTCTTCACCAGCGGAGCCCCCCAGGCACCCCTGGACTAGCTATTATTATTCCTAATTTACAGAGAAAATTAGCCCAAAAGTCAGAGGTGGTGCTAGGTCAAAAACCCCTTGTTTTTATAATGGCTGTTACCCTTTATTGAGCACTGGCTATGTGCTAGGTGCTTTGCATGTATTATTTATTCTAATGAAAATCACAGGTACCAGTATAAAGAGTAGAAACATTTCATACGGGACTATTATTGCATATGGATTTGGAAGAAAGGAAATTATGTATAACTTTAAAGTCTGCGTAGGTTGGTACAACATACTCTCAAAAGAGGGAAGCAGTATTTCCATAATCATAGTACTTATCACACTTATCACACTATATTCTAATTGCCTGTTTACATGTCCATGTCCCCCACTCGACTGGATAGCACAGAAGTCTGTCTGCTCGCCATGGGTCTCCATCCCTTGGCACAGTGTCCGGAAGACAAGAGACACTTAATAGATATTTGGAAAACAAAAACAAAAAACAGTAACTCATGATTTTATACCCCAGAAAGCTCAGTCTTGCCCAGTATCACACAGCTGGTGAGGATTCACCCCGGGCTCTCTGGCTTCAGTGCCTACCTTTTTCCATTGTGGCCTTCTGCCCATATGAGCATCACGTGCGGTCATTGTACAAGGGTAGACAAGAGACAGGACCCCAGTCATGCTATTGAGGGTTGATGCTTGCCTTGCTGCTTGTGCACTATGGGGCGTGGGGCAGGCTGTAACTTCTCTGCACTTTTAGAGTGAAGACAAGTAGTAATACTCACCACGCACGTCTATTGTGAGCTTGGAGCGTGTTTGCTAGATCACACATGCTGGTGTGGGTCCTGAAAATGTTGGCGAGCCTCGGGGCTACTCCTGGAGTCTACTCACCTACACGGTCCTCCTGGGTGACCTCGGCCAGGCCCACAGAGCTGCAGGTGACTCCCAGATACAGATTTCCTAAGAACCCTTGACTCTTGTAGCCAAATGGGAGGCTGACATCTCCACATCGTGGTCTAACCAGCATCTAAAACTTAACATGGCCAAAGCAAAACTCTCGATCCTCTCCTGATCCAACCCAGCCCCCCCTCTCCGTAGGCGGCACGACATCGGCCCCTTTCCTCAAGCCAGAGGCTTCTCTGGTCCTTTATTACTCTCTTTCCCTTTTCTTTTGCTTCTGATCAGTTGGCAAGCTTTGTCAACACGTCTCCCAAACATGTTCCAAGTCTGAACACTTTCCTGGTGCTACCAATCTCTTCCAAGCCGTTGTCACTTGGCCTTCTCATTTCCATGCCCTCCTAATTGGCCTCTCTCCTTATGTCTTTGTTTTTCTGTATTCAGGAATGTGGCTGTTCATAGAACAGGCAGGGGCATTTAAAAAGGATGCCAACCAAATCATGCTTCTGTGATGTAGCTTCCCTTTGCACTCAGGGTAAAATCGGACTCCCTATCTCGGTCTGTAAAGCCTTGTGGCACCTGGTCATTGGTGGCTCGTGACCTCATCCCCACAACTTGCTCCCTTCCTCCCTGCGATCTTGCCCACTTTCAGGCCAGGCCGATGCCTGCTATGTTTCTGCGTTGTCTGTCTGCCTAAAATGTTCTTTCTGTAAGATCAGTCCCTTCGTCATCACCACAGAGTCTACAACAGACATCTGGTAAGTCTGGCTCCCATCGCTCTGGGCTGCTGACTGCCTCCCCGCAACAAGAGGGGAAGGGACACACTGCCTGGTCCAGTCTGTAGCCTCAGTGCTGGGAGCTGTGCCTGACATCTAGGCTCTCAGTGACTGGCTGTCAGTGAATGAATGAATGAATGAATGAATGGATGGATGGATGCATGCCGAGGGTGTGCCGAGTTGATGTGGTAATGATTCTGACCTGCAGGCTCACTGAGCCTCTGCCAGCACCCAGGCACTGTCGGGTCTCATCTGGGGAGCTGGGGACACCAGGAACTCTGCATTGAAGCCAGGTCAGTCCCTGTGGTGTGGAGCCTCCTGGGCTGAGAAAACCCAGGCTGGTTAGGTTGCGGGTTTTGGGGGCACTGTCTTCCTTCACGCCTCCGATCACCCCCGACCCGTGTGTTATCCAGCCTTGGCAAAAACATTGCACCTTTCTGAACCTCAGTATTTAACCTCATTTTCCTCCTCTGCTGGCTCGTGGATGAGGACGGTCGCCTTTCAGACTTGTGATGAGGACGTGGGGTACTTAGCCCAGGGTTTGCTTGTTTTCCTCCTTCGTGTCCAGTTCCTCTCCTATAGGAACCCACTGCTTGCTATCTCTGGCCGGGCGTCTGAGGGTCGCTCACGCCTGCAGGCACCGAGGCTGCAGCCAGGGCTGTGGTCAGCTGTGGACACCAGCGGACCCGTCGGGCGATGAGATGAGGACGTGCACGGTGCCTGACACGTGGCCCAGAGTCAGGGCACAGCAGTTGCTGTTGGTATTATTGGTATTATTCCCAATACTATCATCATTGTCTAGGCCAGCTGCCTCATTGACAGCTGAGGGAACGAGGGCCTCCAGGCCCCAGTGACGGCTCAAGCTGCACACGAGCCATTCTGATGGCAGGGACAGGTTCCAAGAAGCTGGCCCTACAAGCCCCACCCGCTCCTCCCCTGTGTCCCCCCCCCCCCCCAGGAGCCAGGAGGGCCGTAACTCAGTCTCATCAGCTTCTGTGCCACACCCACAGCACAAATCAGTGACCCCAGGAAACAAATGTCCCAACCTTGAAGCTTTCCCCTTAGGTTTGAAAAGCAAGTGGCCGAGCTCCCAAAAGACAGCTAACCCCATGCAGATCTCAGGGAACTGAGTGGGGCCATCATCCCCCATTTTGCCACTTGCTGGTAAAAGCAGCAGCATTTGGTTTACTGGAATGCTCGTGTCTATAGAAATGTCATTGCCAGAAAGGTGCGCGGGCGGAGTTTGCTCAGTGAAACAGAAATGCCCTGTTGACTGATCTAATACAATTTAGATTTTTACGAGCTTCGGAGGGGCAGGAATTCTTGAGGTCACTGCTGTCCCCACCATTCCCCATGGCCTGAGACCGGGCTAGTTCACCTATCAGCTGTGGTGATCCAGGCCCCGAGGGCGGCTGACTTTGCAGCCCTGCTGAATCTCACCCCAGCGTTCAGAGACGAGGCACTCTAGGCTGGTCGGGTTGTAGTATGACAGACTCGTTGACACCAGAACATACGCCAACAGAATACAGAAATCACGAGATCTCAACACACTGAGCTCTCCCTAGCCAGCAACACGTTTGAAAGCCACAAGCCAAGTAGGGACCTAAGTGTGTGCCTTGCCTGTCTGGAATTCTGAGCAGGACAGGGAGCCCCTAAGAATCCAGAGAGCTGGGCTTCTTCTGGGAATTGACACAATTTGGGTGTCTCTGTAGAGATCTAAGATGGGCCCTTTGGGAAACGTCAACATACAGCCTTGATTTTTTTTTTTTCTTTTTGTCCTCCAGAGATTTGGAAATAAGTGTCTCTTTCTAGGTCCGGTCTCTAGTCACGTTCTTTTTCCTACATTTTTTCTCCTGCAGTTCTCTCAACGCTTCCTCTAGAGAGCAGGCTGTGGGAATATGCAGGGTGGTGAGCCCGAGAGGTGGGGTTCCTGGGCGGGTGCCCAGCCCCTCACTCCGTACCTGGTGATGCTGATCTCGAAGGGAATAAAGGTGCAGCTTCTCTGTTCCTTCGCCAAAGCCACTGGATACCCTAAGAGAAAGCAGAATCCTTTTACCTCCTCCACAGTGTGGGGCCAGGGGCTCGGGCTTATTGGGGCGAAGGTTCCTCTGCTATCCTGGCTCTTCCCTTCTAGGCCAAGCCAGGAAGGAGGCGGCAAGGGAGAAGAGTTTGTGACTCTGTGGTTTCAGGTCCCGATGGGCCCCCCGGGGTCCATCTGACGCCTGTGCTTCCCTGTCCAGCCCCATCAGAGTCTTGTCCCTGTTTGGGGGGCTGGGGGGACAGGCGATCAGTCTCCCCCTCCTACCCGAAACTCGGCCACCGCCACTCTGCAGGCATGGGCCATGCCTGAATATCTTCAAAAGGAGACTCTTCAACCTTCTGCACTATCTAGATCTGAACAGATGCTTCTACCCCCAACCAGAGTCTCCCTTTTGAAGAAAATGGGAAGAACAACGCCCTCTAGTGCCAGCTGCACAATTTGTCACACTCGCTCGTTCTTGAGATACTTTTCCCTGTTTTATGATGCCCTCGAGTGGTCACTTCTGTGTACTGCAGCCACAGTCTCTTACTTGGAAGAGTCCCAGAATGCTGTGCAGCTGGCAGGGGCTGGGGCTGGGGCTGCCTAGGGGTCACCCATCCCGTCGGAGGGAAGGACACTGAAACCTGAAAGCAAAAGGGCCTCGAAGAGCAGGGTGGATTCCGGTTTGCGTCCAGGGCTACCGTCTCCCTCACCAGCCTGCGCGGCCTTTCCCTCCAAGCAGAGCTCATCTGAATGCATAGCTGCGGATGAGTCAAGGGTGTTTTTCTCCTGGATGTGATGGGGTGGGATGAAGACGCTTGTAGCAAAGGAAATACTCGGTGCTGAAGAGTCGAAGTGTGAGTCTGAGTGCGAGCACGCGCACAGGCACGCGCACGCACACGATCCTGCAGTGATCCAGGCCCCGAAATAAACAAGACCTTTAGAAACGTCATCTCACCTAATGTCACATTTATTTAATGTTCAGGTGAGAAAGCAGAGGCCCACAGAACGAAGTGTGTCGCCCTGGGCCAAGCTGTGGATCTGTGTGACCTTTAGTCGCTGCTATTTTCAGTGGTGGCACCTGCTCTCTGTAGGAGAGCATAGCCTGTTCCTACCCCTCGACCCTCTCTAACTCTTCCTACCCTGCGACCCCCTCTAACTCCTACACTCTGCTCTTGGCCCCTCTCTCCGCTTCCTCTTTTGCTCTCCAAAACCCAGAGTGGAGGAGGAATGGTAAACGCAGGGTCAGAGTCCTTTGGTGCCTCTCTTCTGTCCCTCCACCTGTTACCTGGGAACCTCCGTGCAGACTTGAGCAGTGCACACATCCCACTACCTCACTGCACTGCTGCTGTGGGAGCGGAGCCGCATTACCTACTCATCTCAGAGATGGGAAGTCCACATCCCTTCCCAAATCTATGAAGAAAACAGGGAGGAGTCAGGTAAATTCTCCCTCTGTCCTTAAGAGTGGAAAAGTAATATACAGAAAGGCTTCCTTGGGGACCACACTCTTCCAGGCAGGGTGGTGCTGGCCTGACAGCCCTGGTTTGGGGACACCAGCTTCTAGTTGGTCTTCATCCCCCCCTCCCCCCCGGCATCTTAAACCTTCCCTAGCTGCCATCTATTGTGGTTACTCTCCTCATTCCTGTGCTTCAGCTGGGTAAAATCTGTCCTCTCTTTCTGGCATGAAAGTGGAGTTGGCGTAAACACATGGGTCTGCACGTGGCATTTGTGGTGTTTTAAAAATTAACTGTATCATAGGCATCTCCCTCGGCAGTTTCTAGAAAGACGTCCATTCTGTCTCTGCAATGTTGCACAGCATTCCCTAGCATGAGAGTCTCTGGTCAGTTGGCATTTAGGAGCAGCGCTGCAGGGACCCTTTTTGTGAAGTGCCTTCGTGATGTCTGCCTTCATTTCTGCAGCAGAGAGGGCCAGAAGCCGGTCGGCGGAGAAGGCTTTCCCACGCCACGCCCGTGCCCATTGCGGACTGATGCTTCTCCCCCACAGCCCTCCTCCCGTCTCAGCCTCAAATTGAAATGTGAACTTTTGCAGTCTGTGTTATCTCTCTGGCCCTGCTGGAGAGGCCCATGAATTAATCATAGGCCAGCAGGAAACAGAGAGATGGAGTCTCTAATAGTCAGTCTGCCCAACCTCTTGCCGTTGCTAATTAGCACGCCTACAGCTTTGGTTTTATCCAGAGCCAGAGCAATACTTCGGGGAGGCTCGTGGCTCAGCTCTTGGCATCTGGCACAGAGGGGGGACCCCGGAACCTTCCTGGGTGGGGTGGGGTGACCTTGCAAGAGGCTTATTGAATTCAGAAGTTCCTTCAGGGAACCCTGTGTGCCTCCTAGTGGGGGAGGAGACAGGCCTGGGCCGGGGGGGGGGTGTCCGGGTGGTGCTGGCTGGTGTGGGCTGTTCTCGGGGCCCCTGTGGCAGGTTTGTGACTCTGGTTCTGCTAACGATGAGGGACACTTGCTGAGCAGTGTTGGGTTTGGTTGTCTTATGGACGAGCCTTGCCTCCAAACCGTCGGCTCCTTTGACGGGAAGGGGAGGCCCAGAAAGATGGCTTTAGCGTGAATACAATTCTAAGCTTCCAGCCCTGTCTTCTTTCATAACACATATAACCCCAGGTGATCTAACCTTAAATCTGGCCCTGGCACCATGCTGGGCTCTTATAGGGTTGCTCTTATAGGGTTCCTTTACAGAAAAGGAAACTGCCACCAAGGAGCTATGTGACCCTGGCCAAGGCCGTTCACCTCTCTGGCTATTTATATTATGGCTCAGGGGTAGTCCCCATCTGCTGCGTAAGGCAGTGTGGCCCCATGGTTCAGGGCACAAATTACAGGACAGACTGCCCCTTCCCAGTCCTGACTCCAGCACCTAGAAGCTGGGTGGCCTTGGGTGGGTCACTTCGCCACTCAGGGCCTCTGTCCTTTTATCCCTTTAATGAGTAGCTAATTTCAGTTTGGTATTGAGGTGAGCTCCAATCTGATGAAAATAAGATTTGGTTTGTAAGCTCTTCGGCAGATGGACTCCCGATGAAATGTTATAGGCCACCTGGCAGGGACTCAGCCCTCTCCTTCCTGACGACCACCCCCTCATCTTCCCAATCAGGCTGTGGAGCCACTTTGGGGCCATGGAACCTACGACAGAACATCCGCCTTTGACTGGGACACAGGCCTGGTCGCCTCTTCCACATGGCCCTGCTCGCCGGGCCGGGCTCCGTCAGGCCCATCTAGCTTTCCCCTCCAGGACGCCTGCCCTCCCGCTGCACTCTGGGGCTTCTGCTCCCGCGCTGCTGCAGAGAGGGTGACGCTGCTTGTTGTGGCCTGGGTTCCAGGAGGCAGGCCCCGAGGTATGGATTAGTGTACAGGGGGCCTATGGGAGCACTTGAGAGCCACACCTGGGAAAGGCAGGGAAGGATGCAGGCCTAGGTGGAAAGAGAAGTCAGGCTGTGATGTGTCTCAGCAGAGGTGGCCTCATGGGGTGAGGGGGTGGGCGGGAGGGTCTTCCAGAGTTGCCCTGAGTTGGGCAGAGAGGCCGGCATTTTCTGTTTGCTCACCGACCAGTCATTGGATGCAGACTGCCCCAGGAAGGTATCCTGACCTTGGTCCTGGTAGCCAGCTTAACTAAGGCAGTTCCTAAGGTGGGCTACCAACCATGGGAGACCAGCCCTGCAGTCCTACAGGGACACGGGGACACATCACAGCATCCACTGAGGTGTTTTAAGGCTACTGGCCCGGCAGCTCCTGCACCACATAGAGGGATGGCTTCGTGGTCCACCATGAGCAGCGACGCAGGGGTTGGCCGGAACCTTCCGGAACGCCAGCAAGACCCTGCCGTCCTGACGGCGCTCATCTGTTGTGAGCACATGCCTCTTTGCTCTGGCCTCTCCTCACCCCTGTGGGGGCAGTTGGAATCTCGAAGTGGACCGCCTCAGTCTTTTCTCCCTTGGCCAGTAAGCTCCATGCTTGCTTCTGGATCTCAGGCCCCTCTCAGATGTTTCTGGCGGCAGAGCTTCCTAGAAGCTGAAAGTCTTTGGAATTAGGTAGATCTGGTCTGTCACTCAGTAGCCTCACATGTCTCTTAGTCTTGCTGGGATTGAGGACAACAATGTCTCAAGTTGTTTTTGTCTGTGTATTTACATTCATCAATGAGTCTCATGCATTCTTAGGCTCTTGTGATGTATTTGATATCATTTTCACTAGTGTTTACTATGAGTCTTTGTTCATTTGGGCTGCTGGGACAAAGTACCACAGACTGGGTGGCTTATAAACAGCAGACAAATATTCCTCCCAGTTCTGGAGGCTGGAAGTCTGAGATCAGGGTGCCGGCACGGCCGGGTTCTGGTGCAGCCCTCTTAGGCTGCGGACGGCTGACTTCTTGCTGTGTCCTCCCTCAGAGGGTGGGGAGGGAGGGAGCTCTCTGGCCTCTTATAAGAGCATCAAAGCCATTCATGGAAACTCTACTGTCAAGACCTAATTACCTCCCAGAGGCCTCACCAAATACCATCCCATTAGGATTAGGATTTCAACATAGGAATTTTAGAGAAACACAGACATTCAGTCCACTGCCTTCTCCTTATCCTACTTCCCCCTCGCTGTGGCTGGGAAACAGAACAACCATTTATGCGGTGTGAGATCTAACCAGTGACCCCACCTGCCTGCCTTCCCACTTGGCTTTAAGAATTACGGGGCTCTAGATTCCAACTCTGACAGGCTCACATTCCAGTCCTTCTGGTTGGAGTCCCGGCATTGATAGAGACATGTACTGATAAATAGACTTTTACAGTTCCTCAGGTGATTTTTTAAAAAAGATTTTATTTATTAATTTAACAGAGAGAGACAGTGAGAGAGGGAACACAAGCATGGGGAGTGAGAAAGGGGGAAGCAGGCTTCTTGCCAAGCAGGGAGCCTGATGTGGGTCTCGATCCCAGGACCCTGGGATCATGACCTGAGCCGAAGGCAGATGCTTATAGACGAGCCACCCGGGTGCCCCCACCTCAGGTGATTTGAAGGTGCAGTCAGGGTTAAGAATTATTGTTCTTCGTCTGTGGCTACAGGGAGGGCAGGCACCTTTGCCCAGGTTCTGTCAGGAGTGAGTCCCACTGATGTTTCTCCTGGGATACAGCAGATTGTCGGAGACGATCTCCTGGTGACTTGCACAGATTTTTTTCTGAGACTAGGCTGTCCGTCTGGGTTTTCTAGAAGGTAATTAGGACTTCTCTGAGAGGTTCTGGATCTCTGTACCTGGACCCTACGGGGGCAGGGCTCACTAGATGGTGACATATCCCTTAGACGGAGTCTTGAGCTGCATAGGGGTGCAGGACTCTTACCTGGATTTGAGTCCTGTTTGGACCCAGCCATTCTCAGTTAGTTGTCTGGTCTTGGGTAAACTACTGAACCTTCTTGAACCTCTTTTTCCTCATCTGTAGGAAAATATGTGCCTTACAGTGGTAACATTACATTTCCAGATCCCTGGATGTACAGTTGACAAAGCACATTCACTACCTCATGGAATCCGAGAGCGTAATGGCCTGGTGAGTTGTTATGGATAAAAGAAAAGGCTCAGGGAGATTAAATATTTCAGCCAAGATTACACAGCTAGAGCTAGGATTGAAGCCACATTTTCATTTCCCTTACAGCTATGCCGAGGAAGGGCCTTGCAATTCCATATGACTCTAAAGAAGTAAAATCCAGATCCTTCAGGGACAAAGAGGCTGTTCCAAAGTATACTTAACACTCTTCTTTCCTTCGGCTCCGCAGTTATTAGTCAGCCAGCCCTGGAATTGGGGTGACCTCATCAGGGTTATGGGCTTCTCCAGATCCCCAGGAGGCCAGTGGAACTCTCCCCACCCTGGAAACATAACTCGTACATATACAACATCACAAACAACTTTGCCCTTAATTCATTTTATTAATATATTTTACATACATGAAATAGAAAAATATGTCAAAGAATGATGCTTCTCACTCCATTATTTTATGTAGAAACACATGCCCACTTGCTAAAAAATTAAATTGTGTGAGTAAAACAAAAGGTATATTTAAGCTTGGCCCAAAAGTAACTTTCAACAGAAGATGGTTGTTGTTTGCTTTGAATAAGGAGCCAAAATTGTGGAGTGATTTTTGGATGGAACAGGGTGTATGTCATCTATGCTCTCGAGCTGCTTTTGACTTGGTTTTGATGGCAAACATATATGACCCTGAAGCTCAGAGGTACGTAATCACATCATTTTGAAGACATCATGACTATCCAAGTTTCCAGAAGGGGCACCCCAAATAGCCATTCTTCTAAGAGGGCATTGACATGTTCCAAACCAGAGAGACCCAGGGACTGACTGAGTGGTTAGAACTGGGAGTTTCAGATAGTTTTAAGTTGAAGAAAACTGGCAGGGGTAATCTTTGGTGACTTGCTTCAGGAATCTGACAGAAATACCAATGACCCTGGGTGTTTGATGTCACTTGACAGAAGCATCGCTTCCATTTTTTCCCCTCTGCACTGAGCCACAAAGCGACTCATTCGTTTCCAGGGCACGTGTCTTCAGGGGGGGTCTCTGTGGCTGCATTTGTCCTCCCTTGTTTGGCAATCTGTAGGATTTTTCAGGATGAGGTCTTTGCCTGAGGGCCCCTGAGATTTGGCAATGTTCTGCTTTTTAAAAATAGAGCGTTCTCATAAAATCGTTTCATAACCATGTGACGGACACATGTGGGATGTATTTGTGGCCTGCTGTTTCAGAAATTGAGTTTGACTTTTGAGTACAGTGACCTGAAGAACAAATTGGGGTCTTATTTTTCTCATTCCAGTACATCTGCAGGAGGCAGGCTGGGGCTGGGGAGGCAGTTCTGTGATGTCATCAGGGTCTTTCCAGCCAGCCGTCTCTAGTGTGGGCTCCTTAACTCCGGGTCCCACGCAGCAGATCTGTGTCCAGTGCTGTGAGCAATATAGGAAGAAAGAAAAGGAAGAGCAAAAGGAAACACGCTATGGGAGCCAGCCCCTTCCTGAAGAACTTTCCCTGCAGTTTCTGCCTAGTAACTTCTGATTCTATCTCCTTGGCCAGAGCTGTATCACATGACTTCCTTTATGTGGAAAGGGCGATAGGAAGTGTAGTTCTATTAGTGGGAGACCTCGATCTTCCTTATAGAGTCAGGTTTCTTTCAGGAAGAAGGAAGTAAAAGGCTACTGGGTAGGCCGTTCTCAGCTATAAGAACCTTGCAAAGCAAGAAATGGTGCCGAAAGTAAAATCAAAACATATGTAAGCCTTGCTTTATTGTGATTTTCCAATGTAAGCGAGATACAATGTAAACAAAGAATATGTCTGCATATAAAATGGCAAGATCTAGTTTAATTTTTATCAAGTGGAAAACTCTTCCAGACCTCATTCATGGTGACGGTTTGGACTGAACTCTACCCAGTAGTCTACAGAATGCACCAACCACCCTATATTTGGTTGGGTTGCAGCAATACAGGAATGAAAGCATTTTGAGAATGTTTCATAAAGACAGTTTTCTTTTTTTTAAAATATATTTGATTTATTGGACAGAGAGAGAGATCACAAGTAGGCAGAGAGGCAGGCAGAGAGAAAGAGGGAGAAGCAGGCTCCCTGCTGTGCAGACATTCCCAATGCGGGGCTTGATCCCAGGACCCTGATATTGTGACCTTGAGCCGAAGGCTTAACCCACTGAGCCATCCAGGGGTCCCAACAAAGACAGTTTTCTAAGTAACAAAAAGAACATTGGGGAAAAAAAATCCTTAGTTGTTCCAAGTTTCCCAAATACCAGATGACAATAACCTCAGTTGTCTACAGAAACCAAGTAGTCCATTGATAGGTCTCTGGAATCAAACATGTGATATGTAGATTGGGTCAAGAGGCAAGAGAACTGGATTGGTTGGTAAGAACTGTGAGATGTGGTCTAACCTCTTTCACTAACTAGCTGTGTAAAGTTCATTAAATAGCTCTAGCCACTCACCCTGTGTAGCTTCAGGTTGGTCATCTTTAAATGAAAGGGCTGGTTTAGATCATGTTCAGTTGAAATATTATCTGAGCCACAAATGCAGGCCATCAGTATAATTTTAAGATTTTTTAGTAGTTATGCTGAAAAAGTAAAAACAAACAAGTGAGATTATATTTTAATAATCTAACATGTCAAAAATATTGCCATTTCAACATGAAGCCAATACAAAATTGAGGTATTTTACTTTTTTTTTTTTTTCCTGCTAAATCTTTGAAATTGGTGTATAGCCTCCAGTTGGTGGACTAGCCACATTTCAAATGCTCGTAGGATTCGTGGTTACTGGCTACTGTTTTGGCTCCGCACTGCTCTGAATGAGCTCCAATTTCTTTCAGACTGACTGTTGTGGATTCCACGCTTGGGTACTCAAGTTTAGAGTATCTTTCTATCCTCGAATATCCTTATTGTCCTTTCTGACTCAGTCTCTGAGGGTCACAGCTCCTTCTCCCAGGTGGCCATTCTACCTGTGATATTGTGATTTGTAAGAAAGATTCATTTGGTCATTCGGAGGATTAAAATCCGTCACTCTTACAGGCATTTGGTCTTTGTCTAGTTCCCAATTCACAGCTCCCCAAACCCTTGGAATTTCCTAAATGATGAGAGTGATAAAGGTGTCCCTTGTTATGTTAATGAAGTGACTTCGAGAAAGCACCTAAGGATGGGGTCTGTTTGCCAGGAGAACCAACTGTGTGATCACAGGGTTGGAACTTAGAGTCCCAACCCCAACCTCCTCTTAGAAGAGAGGGGTTGGAGATGAAATCAGTCATCAGTGGCCAATGAGTTAATCAGTCATCTATGTAACAGACCCAAAAGGACAGTGTTGGGAAAGCTTCTGGTTTGCTGAACACTTGGAGATTGGGGAGAGTTAGTGTTCCTGGAGAGGGCACAGAAACTTCCTCCCTTTCCCCATACCTTGCCCCATGCATCTTTTCCATCTGTTCCTGAATTATATCCTTATATAATCAGCCAGTAATCTAGTAAGGAATTTATTTCTCTGAGTCTTATGAGTTGCTCTAGAAAATTAATTGAGTCCAAGAAGGAAGTCCTGGGAACCTATGATTTATAAGCAGTAAGTCAGAAATACAGGTATCAACCTGGGTTTGCAGTTGGCAGATGAAGTGTGTCCCAGGGTGGCAGCCTTGTAGGATTGAGCCCTTACCCCGTGGAATCTGACATAGTCTCTGGCTTCATAATGTCAGAATTGAGATGACAACAAGGTACCAGCTTAGTATCATTGGCATTGTGTCCCGGAACCTAGAAGGCTATCCTGACATGGAACTCACTTCCCTTTCTGTGTTTTTTGGGCAGGGGGAACCAACACCTAAGTATAACCTTCTTGTCATCTTTCTTTGCCTTCACCTCCCTGTCCTGTGCTTGTGTCATTTTGTAACTACTTCCCTTGCTGCTTTTTCTCAGGTTAAGCGTGTGAGGACTTTACCCACACCTCTGGTCTTAGCCCAGCCTGGAGAAATCCTATTTGCAGCCTCCCAATGCTGTTTCATCTGGTCTGTTTAACATTCTCTGAATTTTGTTTTCCATTTCCTTTAAAATCTTCACCCGTGGGGCGCCTGGGTGGCTCAGTGGGTTAAAGGCTCTGCCTTCGGCTCAGGTCATGGTCCCGGGGTCCTGGGATCCAGCCCGCATCTGGCTCTCTGCTCAGCAGGGAGTCTGCTTCCTCCTCTCTCTCTGCCTGCCTCTCTGCCTGCTTATGATCTCTGTCTGTCAAATAAAAAAAATCTTCACCCACTAAAAACAAATGCAACGATATAGATTTTTTTCTTTCTCATTACAAAAGACAGGCTAATTGGGAAGCAATTGGAAAGTGGGGAAAGGCATACAGAAGAATATAAAATTCTCTCAGAATCCAGTCACCTCAGTCCAAACCCTGCTGACATTTGGTGTGTTTTCCTCTCTGGTCTTTTTGTAAGCATCATATATATGTACAAATGTGTTTTTAATTTCTGTGTTTTCCCCCAAACCTAGCTCTTACAGAACACATAGTTTTCTATTGTGCTTCTTTTTTAAATTATCTGTGCAGAATTATAATGATATCATGAAGTATTATTTGAAAACCTGATCTGTAATGGCTAACAGTTGAAGTTCAGGGAGAGATTTGGGTGCTATTATGTTGCTGTTAGGCTTGGGACTCAGATACACTTAGTTCCGGCCCTGCTTCTTATCTGTCCTCCCAGAAGAGCTCTCCACCAAGGGGATATGAAGAGCAGGAACCAACTGTGAAATAAGGAACGACTTTATTAATAGTGCAGTGGGCACGTGAAACCCACACTTCCACGGTCCTGTGGTTATTGGTCTAAGGGAAGCTTCGTCCCCATCCCTGGAATCTTAGATGTATCTATCCAGTTGGGCCTGGGAAACGGACTTGGATTTGACTTATGTGGCTCCTTGTGGCTTTGGGCAGATGACTTAACCTCTCTGGGTATTTCTTAACTGTAAAATGAGGATGACAAGAGGGCTCACGCCATAGAGTTTTGTACAGATGACATGAAGTGAACAGATCATGTGCTTCTCACAGTATCGTGTAGATCAACAAATCCAATGTTCAACAAATGATCAACAAATGTTAGTTCTACCATGTCCCTATCATGGAACATTTATGTGGTTTAAACATTCTTCACTATTATAGACTAAAAAATGTGTCAGTACTCAACAAATAGGTATCAAGTACCTAGTATGTGCCAAGTGTCTTCCTGAATGTTGGGAATGACATAGGATAACCATGACAGGGACCTGACCTTGTAGAGTTTAAAATTTTAGTGGAGAAGCATGATCAATAAAGGAGGTAAGTTCAGACAGTGACAGCGGCTGTATAAGTTAATGGAGTGAACTAAGGGGTGGCAACCTCAGACCTTTCTGAGTAGGTGACCTGAATGACAGGGCGAGATTCTGGGAAAGGTCAAGTTGAAAGACTCTGAAGTGGGAGTCAGCATGGGGAGTTCAAAGTTCAGGAGCAGTAAATGAGCAAGGAGGGGATGGGAGGTGGGGGGGCTACCTCCTTGGGTGGACACATGGGGCCACCTTGTCGTGGAGAGCTTTGGAGGACAGGGTAAGCAGGGCGGGCTTTCGGCACAGTGTGAAGGACACCCCCGGAGCATTTCGTACTGGGGAGTGATGCACACGGAGTGGTGTGTGCCTGAGAACCAGTTGCGCCTGTCTCTCCCCAACTAATTGTGTCATGACATCACACGTTGATAATTCACAATGGCCATGGTGAAAGTATTTACAGCACAGAGATCTGTAGCAGATGCTGCAAGTCAGGACTTTGATCCTACAGAGAGCCATTGTTAAACACTCACCAGCCCACCACTAGAACAAGCTGATCTAGGGTTTAAAGAGGCTTGAGCTGCTCTATGGAGAATGGATTACATGGAAGTGACATGGCCGTGAACATTCTGGAACATACTGTTTTGACTGCAGTTTTGAGTATTTCCTTAGAAGAAATTATTAGAAGTGAAATGACGGCGTAAAATTATCTAATTGCTCCCTACTGGAAGTTTTCACCAATTTATATTTCTACCATCCATGAGAGATAATTTTTCTGTACCCTTACTGATACTGATCACTATCAAGAGAAAAAAAAAAAGGAAAAAAAACCATAACTCAATGTGTTAGATGAAAAGTGGTTTCCTGTGAACCTGGGTGGCTCAGTCCTTAAATGGCTGCCTTTGGTTTAGGTCATGATCCCAGGGTCCTGGGATGGAGCCCTGCATCGGGCTCCCTGCTCAGTGGGGAGCCTGCTTATCCCTCTCCCACTCCCTCTGCTTGTGTTCCCTCTCTCTCTGTGTCTCTCTCTGTCAAATAAATAAATAAAATCTTAAAAAAAAAAAAGAAAAATGGTGTCCTGTTTACTAATGATTAGATGTTCATTGATCATTTGCCGGTCTTCTTAATGGAATTATTTATCCATATCCTAAGCATCGTTATAAAAAAATTGGGTATTTGTATTTTTCTTATTGATTTGTCAGAATTCTTTTTAATTAATCAATTAACTAATTAATTGATTAATTAAAATTCAATTAACCAACATATAGCATATTAGCTTTTGATATAATGTTGAATGATTGATTAGTTGGGTATAACATCCAGTGCTCATCACATCACGTGACCTGCTTAAAGCCCATCACTCTTTATGCATTAAAAGTAACAATTTTTGCCATTATGTTGCAAATATTTTCCTTAGTTTACTCTTTTAATTTTTTTTAGTATATAAAAGTTTTACATTTTTTAAAAAGATTTTATTTATTTATTTGACAGAGATCACAAGTAGGCAGAGAGGCAGGCAGAGAGAGGGGGAAGCAGGCTCTCTGCTGAGCAGAGAGCCCAATGCGGGACTGGGTCCCAGGACCCCGAGATCATGACCTGAGCTGAAGGCAAAGGCTTAACCCACTGAGCCACCCAGGCGCCCCAGAAGTTTTACATTTGTATGGAAATATATCTATATTGTTTCTCCCAGTTCTTTCATGTTTAAAAAACTTTTCTCCATCTTGAGGTCGGAGGAATATTCATTTATGTTTTACTTATGTTAATTAATTAATTAATTTTTAAAGGTTTTATTTATTTGAGAGAGAGAGAAGCAGAGAGGGAACACAAGCAGGGGGAGTAGGTGAGGGAGAAGCAGACTTCCCACAGATCAGGAAGCCCAACACAGGGTTTAATCCAAGGACCCTGGGATCATGACTTGAGCCGAAGGCAGATGCTTAACAACTGAGCCACCTAGATGCCCCTACTCATGTTTGTTTTTGTTTTTGTTTTTTTAAAATACAGCTTTAATCTATCTGGAATTGATTTGGATTATAATTCAATTTCATTTTATTCTAAATGGCCTACCAAATTTTTCCAGCCACTACTTATCGAATATGTATTTTTTTCTCCACTGATTTTTAATGTTACCTGTATCATCATTTATAATTTTGTGTATAGTAAGGTCTGTTTTTGTCTATGTTTATTTTTATTTATTTATTTATTTTTAGAAGATTTTATTTATTTGACAGAGAGACACAGCAAGAGAGGTAACACATGCAGGGAAAGTGGGAGAGGGAGAAGTAGGCTTCCTGCCGAGCAGGGAGCCTGATGTGGGGCTAGATCCCAGGACCCTGGGACCATGACCTGAGCCAAAGGCAGCCATTTAACGACTGAGCCACCCAGGCGCACTGTCTATGTTTTTAGTTCCCTTGATCTATTTATTACTTCCTCATTATCATGCTGTTTTAATGTTTAGCTTTATATTAGAATATTTGATAATTCAACATCCCCTTTAGGACACTTCAGAATCATTTTGCAACCAACAACATAAAAAATTGGATTTTGGGTGAGAATTGCAACAAACTTATTGGTTTAGTTAGAAAGGACATTTGTAGAAAGGACATCTTGGCATGGAACTTGGCATTTATTGAAGACTTCTCTTACCTTTTGGAGTCAAATGTTATAATTTCCACTTTCCTCCCTTTAGCCAAATTCTGTTTCTATGTATCTGGTTAAGGGATTTTTTTTTTCCCCCAGATAAAGTTTTTATTGCTATTCTGAGCAGGATACTTTTTTATGACATGTTATTACTGGCATGTAGGCAAGTTGTAATACTGTGTGTTTGTTTATGAATGTTGAACATTATATTAGTGTCCTAGTGAAATCCAGACCTAGGAACCACTGTCTGATCTGGCACCACCTGTCCTCCAGCTCCTGCTGCTTCTCTGTTCTCTGTCCTTTGGGCTTTCTCTGACTTCTCCAATACCTACGTTCTTTGTTTTTACCACTTTGTGGGCTCTGTTCCTCTTATCTCGGACTTCCCAGTTTCCTCTCTACACAGATAATTCCTTTTTATCCTTCAGGTCTGGACTCTCCTGCCCTCACCTCCCAAAAGACTTTACTGACCACCCTGTCAGTTTGTCGTTACCTATCTGCAAGAACCACGGCCATTTATTTATTTATTTATTCCCACTGCCCAGGACAGTGTCTGTCACCTGGTAGGCTCTCAACCTATGTTCTTGAGTAAATAAAGACATCTGGCCACCTTTCTGAACTTCCAAATCAATGAATTCTCGTAGAGTCAAAGGAGTTTTTTTTAACTTGGAATGTCCAGGATTGGCTTATTCAGGTTTAGGATATTTTTGGAATTGACATATATGCAGTTAAAAGGGTGCCATGATTGATAACAAAATATTATGCAGTAAAATGCAGCTGAATATCTGTTACCAGAACACACGAACAGCTAAGATCAGTGAGCCTTCACTGTAGATCAAGTGAATGATCTACAGTGATCTTCACTGTAGTGATCTTCACTGCAGATCAAGTGAGCCTTCCCTGTGTGCTCACCAGTGGCATCTCTGACCAGCAGACCCCTGTCCCCATGTGCCACGTGTGGCCACGGCTCACCACGGCCTTTGCTTCTCCCCGCGTGGCTGCTGGGTGTAGTCTCACTTCTGCCAGTTACATTTCTGCATCTGTTCTCAGTCTCAGCCCTTCATCTTTGGGCTGTCTGTGTCTCTCTGTCCATCAGATCCCTCACACTAGTGTGAGGACGTGCTGTAGGATCTCACACTAAACAAAGCAAACCTCCCTTGACCTCATGCCCTTCTTTATCCTCTGGCCTGTGTCTCTGCTCTTCTCTACGGCAGAACTTATCAAGAGTCGTCCCTGGCTGTCCCCTTTTTCTCATCTGCGGTTCCCTCCTCCAGCTACTCTGATAGGCTTGGGTTTGCCAGAACTGCTCTTGGTCAGGTCCCGAGTGGCATCCGTGCTACCGCATTTTCGCGTTCCTTCTCCAACTTTATTTTACTTGACTTGTTACTTGGTGCGGCTGACTACTCTCTCGTTCTTGAGACATTTACTTCTCTGGGCTTGTGAGACAGCATGCTCTTCTGCAGTTTCCCTCCTCTGTGGCTGTGCGTAGTAGTCTCTGCTGCTGGCCCTTCCTCTCTGCTATGAGCCCTAATGTGGGTGTGCCCCAGGGCTGTGTTCTGGCCTTCTCTTCTCTGCCCATACTCAGCCCTAGGAGCTCATCCATTCTTGTGGGCTTATGCAAATCTACCCACAGATGACTTCCCCATTTATAGCTCCACATTTCATCTCTCCTCTGAGCTCCAAAACCTACTGCCTCCTTGACACCTTAACTCAGGTGTCTAGTAGACATCCTCTCCTTAACATGTCCACACCAGAACTTTCAAGTTATCCTGTCTTCCAGTCTGTTCCTCCTCTGTGTCTTTCCTGTTCCACTAATGACACCACCATCTATAGTATCTGTATCTATAGTATGGCTCCAATCCCAGCTTGTGTTAAAGAGTTAAGGAAGGCGTGTGGTGGGAGTAACAGCTACGTTCCCCAGGGGTGCTGTTACAGGACGTGTCCTTTCTCTGATCCGACTCTCATTCTCTAGTAGCTGTTTCAGAGCGCAGTGTGTACCGCCAGCTCTACCCACCCACCGCTCCCACCGCCTTTCCCTTCTTAGGAGTTTTGGACTCATAATGGCTCTGGAAGCAGAGGAAGGCTGGCATTAGGTCGACTCCAAAGTTATAGCCATGCAAGAGAAGGTTGGTCTCCTGGGTTTCTGGCTAGTGCAACCCCTTGTTTCCTGTGATGTGCAGCAGGAATTGTGGGTGAGGGATGGGGCATTTATGGAAATTCTTTCAAGCCAGTATGTTTGTTCTGTTCCAATTCCATACTCAGCTTTTTTTTTTTTTTTAATGTTATTTGTTTTTGTCTTTTCTTACCCCCCTTATCATCATGTGTATTTTGGTGGGGAGTGGGGGAGTCTACATTAAAGATTGTCAGTCAGATGGTATTTTAAGCTAGAAATCCCCAGAGAAATGCAAATACAGCCACTTATGAGAAACTTCTTTGGACTCCTCAGAATGGTAAAATCCAGAAATTTGGATAATACCCGTGTTGGCACTGATGGGGGGAGACGGGAACTTTCGTAGACTGCTGGTGAGGACCCAGCTGGTACAGTGATTCTGGAAAGTAATTTGGCAGAAGGTAGTGAAATGAAATGTGGATGACCTACAAGCTCAAAATCCCACTCAGGTGTATGTATCCTAGAGAAATTCTTTGCAAGGTCTGAAAGGAAGGCCATCCACAGAGATTTCCTTACTGTACGCTTCTAGTGGCAGGGAGCTAATGGCCACTGAAGCGCCTGTTCCAAAGGGAGCAGGGGAGTAGAGTGTGGTGGGAGCAGTGGTGGGACATGCTGTGGAGAACCGAGAGCCTCCATGCAGCACCATTAAAGACACTGTTGAGTGAACAAACACAGAACCAAATGAAATTCATAACGTTATATGAGTTAGGGAAGTGAAAAACATCCCCACATCTGATGTTTTATAAAGATAAATGAATATTTAAGATTGTGTGTTAGATGTGTCAGAGAGGGTGCCTGTGCTGGGGGAGGTGCTTGAAAGGGGTTCTTAGGGATGAGGAACCCAAAGCCCTGTGGCCCCCATTTCAGGAACCGGGAATAACAACCTGGCTAAACTCAGAGATAGGAAGTTCAGATTTGAGATATATTTTCCTCATGAATTTCAGAAAGATAGATGCATAATTCCCAAATGTGGACTCTTTTCTCGAAGAACCATCCTTAAAACCCCAGGTCACGACTGGTGTGAGTAGGCCATACCCTGCTAATGGCAGTGAGGGGTGGCCTTTCTCTCCTTTCTAACCCCCAGACTGCTCCAGGTTGCAGAAGGCGTAAAACCACTCTGTGTAGTGAGTCACCCTGTTGTCTCGAGATTGAGCTCTTAAGGAGAGAGAGGACACCCATTCCCTTCGGTGTCCCCAGCAGCTGGCTACCCCTGGGCAGTGAATATGTCATCAGCACTGCTTACCACTTTTAATTGCATCACTTCACTTGCAAATTGCAAAGTTCCCTTGGGAACTTTCCTAGTCTAGATGCTTGCCTTGTGAGTAGCCTATCGAAGTATGCTTCCTGCCCTCCACCCCACAAGGCAGGTATCACATAAAGAGACAGTATGGTACTGTCTACCAAGGGCATTACATGTCATCTGGTCACAGGTTAAAAGCATGGAAATGGGCTTCCCTGAATGATGGCTGGGTCTATTCCCACAAAGAGACAACATCTTTTCCATGTAAGAAATACTCTGATGGAATTCTGTTCGAGTTGCTTCAACCTCACAAATATTTGTTGAATGCCTACTAAGTGCATGGGAACAGAACCCAGGGTTGGGGGTGGGCGTTCCAGTGAGATGACCAGAATGCTCTAGAGTGAGCAGTAAATAGATTGTGGTACATCGAGTACAATCCTTTATGCAATAGTAGGAATAATAGGAAATAATAAGGCCTTACATTTATAGAATGCTTTATACTTTTCAAAAGTACTTGCATGTCAATTATCTCAGCATGGTTTGGTGACCACAGTCTCAGGCAGTACCTGCGATCAGGTAGATATTTTCTGTGGAAAATGGTCTCCAGCATTGGGCATCCTACTTTTTTTGGGTTGCGTGAGTGCGCGGGGGAAAGAGTCAATTGTCATTGTTTCCATCGATGGAGATGAGGGAGCTAAGACTGAAAAGTTTCCCATCCCTAGGAGTGAAACCTTACATCAGTGATTCCCAACCCTGCTTATTGGTTCCCCAGGGGTGTCTGAAATTTTTCAAAGAAAATTAATTGCAATTCACTTCAATTTTTAAAATACACATATAGACAGCACAGCACAAAGGTTCTGGGCAGGGGCGGGCCAAGGGAGGTGGACTTGAAGTTGTATGTGTGCCAAAGAAACTGTCAATCAGCCAGAGAACAATAGGGAGCTGAAACTCTCCCAAATTTGGGGGAGTGATTGGTCTGTGTTCACCCCTGCTGGGTAGGCAGAGGCAAAAGGGGTGGTGTTGGTTACTGAAAAAGTTGACATAACTTGGATGACTGCAGTGACTTTGAAGTCTCAACAGAAGATGACCTGCTCTTTCCAGAGTCTGGAAAAGCAGGCTTCCTGGCCCCAGGGAATGGGTTAAATCCACCTTCTACAGTGGGGGGCAGGGCCTCGTTTTGCCATTATTATTTTGAATTGGCTAATTTAATGATTTGGTGCTCTTAACACTTGTCCACACCAAGAAAATGTTGTTGGATGGCTGCTTGGCTTAAGAACACAATGGTGTTGGTCATTCCCTTCCTTCCCTATCCAAGCTAGAAAATGCCAAGTTTGCTCTGTTGTGGCACGTGATTGATGCAGTCACGTGGGTCACTGTGTGTGCTGGTGCTCAGAACTTAAAATGCATCCTCCTGGATAGGGAGGAACTCACGGACGACTGGGTCTCAAAGGAACGTATCGAGGGCTGCCCCCTGCTTTTCTCCGTCTCCCTTGCTGGGTTCTCAGGGGAAGTGGGATTTTGTGGGTAGCCGCAAGTGTTCGGGCTGTGTGTTCTTAGCCTGGTTCTGCACAGCCCAGTAGGAAAGGGGACAGAGGAGGAGGCTAGTGGTTGGGGATCCTCTGTTTTGGGAACATGAAGCATCCTGGGTGAGGAGGAGGGAAGTTATTGGGGAAGAGTTAGGGAAGCCTTGATTCATTTCATCTGTTAGCCCAGAAACACAAGTTGCAGGATCTCCTTATCTGTAGGTGGGCCATCAGCTCAGTTGCTGCACATTGGACCTTGAACTCTGGCATGTGCTCTAACTGACTATGAGAATAGCAGTGGTTCTTCCTGTTTCCCTGGGGCACATGACGACCGAGGCTTTCATGTCCCTTGCCGCAGGAGACAGATCTAGAAAAATGATGCTGTAGTGAACATCAGAGCAATTACTGCCTGTGCTCTCTTCCAGGATTTTTATGGTTTCAGGTCTCACATGTAGGACTTTCATCCACTTTGAGTTTATTTTTGTGTGTGGTGTAAGAAAGTGGTCCAGTTTCATTCATTTGCAGGTTTCTCTCCAGTTTTCCCAGCACCATTTGTTGAAGAAACATTTCTTTTCCCATTGGATATTCTTTCCCACTTTGTCAAAGATTAACTGACAGTGTAATTGTGGGTTCACTTCTGGGTTTTCCATTCTGGTGCGTTGATCTCTGTGTCTGTATTTTGTGTGTTTTGTGCCAGTACCGTACTGTTTTGATTACTACAACTTTGTAATATGACGTGAAGTCTGGAATTGTGATGCTTCCAGCTTTGTTTTTCGTTTTTCAAGATGGCTTTGGCTGTTTGGTGTCTTTTGTGGTTCCATACAAATTTTAGGATTGTTTGTTTTGGCTCTGTGGAAATGCTATTGGTATTTTGATGGGGATTGCCTTAAATGTATAGAGTGCTCTGGTTAGTATAGACACTGTAGTGATATGTTTTCTTAATCCATGAGCATGAACTCTCTTTCCATTTCTTTGTGTCATCTTCAGTTTCTCTCATCAGGGTTTTTTTTTTTTTTTTAAAGATTTTATTTATTTATTTGACAGAGAAATTACAAGTACACTGAGAGGCAGGCAGAGAGAGAGAAGGAAGCAGGCTCCCCACTGAGCAGAGAGCCCGATGCGGGACTCGATCCCAGGACCCTGAGATCATGACCCGAGCCGAAGGCAGCGGCTCAACCCACTGAGCCACCCAGGTGCCCCTCTCATCAGGGTTTTATTGTTTTCAGGGTATAGTTCTTTCTCCTCTTTCCCTTTGCCCAATCTTGACCTCACACTTCACGGCTGTCTCTTCCCTGAATTTTCCTCATTGACCATTGTGAGATCAGAAAATGTGCTCTTCTTTCTCTTAGATATTGAAGTTGATTAAGAAAATGACTTAAACCTAT
This sequence comes from Mustela nigripes, assembly GCF_022355385.1. Lineage (NCBI taxonomy): Eukaryota > Metazoa > Chordata > Mammalia > Carnivora > Mustelidae > Mustela > Mustela nigripes. The sequence goes on from NC_081566.1 coordinate 17,407,718, forward strand.
TTGGAGTCGTGACACTTTCAAAACAAAGTCAGTGCAAGGGTTGTTTGCCGCAGGTGAAAAAGAGGCAGATAGCCTTGGCAGGCAGCCCCCCCCCATCTTTTCATGTCACTACACATTCATGAGGACAAGAGGTGCTGAGCTGGGGTGTCCCAAAACAACCGTGTATGGCCGGGGTTCCTGTCCCTCTTTTATAAATAAGAAAAAAAACGAGCCTTTGTGAGCAGCCAGAGCTCACCCTGGTGTAAGTGGTGGAGACAGGATTTGAGCCTAAGCCCGCCAAGCCCCAGAATCCACCCTCTCTGCCTGCAGCATAATGCTGACTGGTCTAGATGCGCCAGCTCTCCTCCTGCTCCTCCGAAATAGCTCAGAGCAGGCCTTAGAACTCTGATGAGTCTGCACAATCTTTCCGGCTTCCAGGCGCGCTGATGAGGACTGGAGCTCTTACAGAAGATTTTCTTGGCCAGATGAGGAAGACATTTTGCGTTGTACATCATCTAGAAACACTTTCCTGAATTTCTTGAATTCTTATTTAACATCTCTCTTCTCCCTCATGCTTTCCCCCCAGCTCCACTTTTAGGGTTGCGTCGTCTGTTTTCTCTCCCTCTTCTCCTTTGATGCCTCGGTTCCCTCCTCTATCGCTCCAAGCCGTTCATCGTGTGCCCCGGTCTGCGTGCGCAGGCCCACCAGGGGGAACGGATCTGGGCGGTTAGTCCAGCTGGCTTCCTTTGGTGGCCATTGGTGAGCGGATGCATTTATTCCTGCAAGTCCCCGAGTGGCGTATCAGAGTTCATCCAGCAGGGCTGCCGTTCTCCCGTGGTAGGGGTGGCTCTGCTGTGAACAGTGCTGGATTTTTCTCCACGTTGTTTCATGTGGGAGAGCATGAAGGAAGAGAGGTGGTTCGAAGAGAGGCTGACGCTCCAGGAAGGCCCGTGGGGAAAGAGAGGAGGAGGCTACTGGTGGAATTCTAAGACTTGGTGATTATCTGGAAAGAGAGAGAAAGGGAAGAATTTTGTCTAGAGCAAAAGAGTAGCATGAGATGGAGAATTCCGGAAGAAAAACAGATTTGAGATGGGGTGGGAGGAAAATCGTTCAGGGAAAATGCTCTAGTTTTGGAAACCAGCGCGTCCTTGCTATCAGCTTGGGGCACTGTCTCACCTGTCCGGTGCTCCTTGCTTTGGTCTTGGATCCTCTGCTGTGGGGCTCAGCCCCAGTGTGGGAGATGGGAATGGCTGGTCGGACTCGGAAGTAATTCCGCAGCCCTCGCCACGAGTGCTCCGGGGACCGTCAACTCTGTTTGGAGCTCCTGGAGCTGCTCCCATCACTGGGTTTACCATCACCCCCACCCCCATGGTTCCTCATTCTTCTCTGTCAATTTGTACCCTTTGGCTTTTGGTCTTTTAGAAATCTCTTGCTGGTGGCATTTTTGTTTTTGATGGTTAGTTGCAGATGAATTCTTAAACAAAACAAGATAAGACAAACACACTGGAAGGAAACAAAAGGAGACAGGCACTTGGACCACCCTTCTGATCAACTCCTCCTACACTTGTTTTTCTGGCTTGGTCCCTTCCTGACTTTGAATTCCTCCAGGGCAGGAAAATCAGCTTATTTATCCTTTTGTCCCCAAGCACGGACTCATTCTTTTGGTTTTTTACATGCTGTGGAATGCTTAATCTTTAGGGGATTGTATGTTTACTTCCTTTATAAACTAAAAAAAAAGGTAAAAATAATACACGTCATCTCCAACTGAAGATTTGTTTTTTTCCCCTGTATTTTCAATTCAACGCTATTTCTGAGTGCCTCTTCTGTGTTTAGCACGAGCTTTATCCAACGTGCAGACAATATCAATACTTCAGAAGACTTAAAGCCTTGAAGCCGTTTCACCTGCTCCTGGCCCTGGACGTCAGGACTGGAGAGGAGAAAGGAGGAAGAAGGTTGACAGTGAGCGGGAGAGTGGCAGCACATCTCTGGCCGGAGGAAGAAGGTTGACAGTGAGCGGGAGAGTGGCAGCACCTCTCTGGCCGGAGGAAGAAGGTTGACAGTGAGCGGGAGAGTGGCAGCCGATCTCTGGCCGGAGGAAGAAGGTTGACAGTGAGCGGGAGAGTGGCAGCACCTCTCTGGCCGGATGAAGAAGGTTGACAGTGAGCGGGAGAGTGGCAGCACATCTCTGGCCGGAGGAAG